>NW_024097024.1:535000-697500 GCF_016545835.1 Crotalus tigris
AACATTGCTTCTTACCTATATATGGATTATTTTTGTGTTTGGTATGAGCCTTTTCTGCATCAATTTTAATAACCAATGGTAGTTATAGTTTATTTTGGTGAGAGTATACTTTTGGTGGGGGGGGTTTGCTAATAAAAACAGAATTGGAACAAATTGATTTTAAAATTTTATCCAATGAAGTGGGAATTACTTTGAAGCACTATAATAATTACAATGAGCAGATACACAGTTAAGTTCAAACACTGCTTTCTGTCCCATGCAAGTACTGAGTTCTTATTTTAATGGAAATTTTGGAAGGGATTCTTCTTTACATGTCTGTTTAGTTACTCTAAATGTAAGTTCGTTCTTTGAGCCGATCAGAATTCAGAAGATGGTTTTGTAAGTATACATTTGCAAATTCAGTATTACCAAAAAAAGTACCACCTACTTGCCAATTCATAGTAAAACACTTAGAAATAAATTACAAAAGCCCCTGCCCACTGACTTGAGATTTTTATTTATTTATTTGGTGTATGACATACAATATCACAAAAATTTACAAATGCTAGACACAAGGCAGTTCTAACAGCCTAGATTGCTAATTTGTTCAGTGCATGGGTACCTATCCTTGCTGTACTGCAGGGTGCGAACTAGCTTTACACCATCTAACCAGTGGCGTCAGGTTGCTTCCGGGCTCCTCTGCCAGTCTCACCTCACCTGGTGTCTTGTTGCCTCATGTCAGCCAGGTCCAGTACTGGTTTCTGTTCTCTCACACGCACGAACTAGGTTTTTTCCCCGATGGTACCCATTGATCTACTTGCAATATTGCATGCTTTCAAACTTCTGGGTGGGCAGGAGCCAGGGAATGAAGAATGGGAGCTCACTTCATCTTTTGGAGCCAGACTCGAACCACTGAAGTACAGACCATTTCTGGCCAGCAGTTCCAGCATTATTAAGCCACTGCACTATCACATCCCCTTCTTAAGAGATAAATTACTTTTAGTAGAAAATAGTTTAGTTGCTGAACTTTAGTTTACTGCAATAAATGTCATTAAGAAGGCTTTGTGAGATTCCTGCCTGGAATTATTTTGTTCATAGGACAAACTCTAGACCAGCGGTTCTCAACCTATGGGTCGCGACCCCATTTGGGGTGAATCGACCATTTTACGGGGGTCGCCAAACAATGCGATCTGCCATCCTCCCTCAGGGGGCGTCGCCGCGCATGCGTGCCAGCGCCCCATGCGGGCCGCGCATGCGTGCCGGCGCCCATGCGGGCCGTGCATGCGTGTCGCCCCCCATGCGCACCGTGCATGTGTGCCAGCGCCCCCATGCGCGGTGCGCATGCGCGGCGCGCCCCCATGCATGGCGCGCATGCGTGGTGGCGCCTCCTGAGGGGGGGAATGGCGGATCGCATTGTTTGGCGACCCCCGTAAAATGGTCGATCGACCCCAAATGGGGTCGCGACCCATAGGTTGAGAACCGCTGGTCTAGAGTTTGTCCTGTGAACATCAAGGTAAAAAGAAAACCAAGTTTTATTTTACTGAAAAACTTTCAGGAGATGAACTTGTTTTTAGGCAAGATCTTAGCAAATATGAACTGTGGTCTTGTGTTAAGGCAATCCCTTAGTTCTGTTAGACTACTGGAAATTACCTTCTTAATAACAATAGGACAGAAGACGTCAGATTCTAATGAAAGCTTTAAGATAAGACTTGTTCTCTATCCTGAGTAACCCAGCTTGAATTCACTTTTGCTGTTAAGGCAATGCCTATTTGACAGTAACATATGGTTGGGTTTTATTTTCATATTTTTGTGGGTGTGGGTGACTAACAAAATAGCTCTAGTGTCTTTCTACAAAGCAACCTAGATGTAATGTAAAAGTGTATGCTATATATATCTTTTCTTTAGACATATTGAATTACTATTTCAGATGTTCCTCAATGACTAGCTCTTTTAAATCAGGATTTTGAAGAAAGTGGCTTGTTTTAATAATGTTCTATTGTTGCTTAAAGGTGAGTCCACTCTCACAGAGCCTAAGGGCAGACTTGTATATTCTCTTTCTTACTTGTATCTTTGCATTCAGGTTAGTCAAGATCATTCAGATATTTCATCTCTTTAATTAATATTGGAATGCTAAAATATTATAACCGATCATTACATTTACATAATGCATATATTCAACTCTTTATTGGATATAACATCAGATGTGAAATATAGTTATTGTTAGTCTTCTTAGATTATGCGTTTCAGAATTTAGTGGAATGTATTTTATTAACTCTGCAAGAGCACTAAACGTGCTTTAATTCTACTTAATTGTAATTAAAAGAAAAAACTCACACTAACAGAAATATGATTATTAATAAACATTCTTATTTATTACATTGTACATCTTTATGCATATGTGTTCTATGCATACACTCTATCACGTGTCTATTCCTGGATAAATAACATAAAAAATCAGGAAAAGAGAAAGGAAGGGAGGAGGGAGGTAATAGGGAGGGACTGCATGATTGATGTCAACCCTTTAAGTAGTCTGTACAAGAAGCACTGACCCTGGGTTCTAACACTATCTTTATTGTAAGGTCTCACAAATCTGAAAGTAGATCTCTCCCCTCTCACCTTACTGTTCAAGAAATTAGGGAGGGTCCCTTCTGAGAGGTTTGCCATGCCCCCCATTTCTTCTGTCAATTAAACTGCCTCTTATCTAACTTTTGCTTAATCTGCAATTCTTCTTCCTCCTCCTGCTTCTCAAGAATATTACCATAGATTATTACAGGAAAGAAGGAAATGAGATAAACAAACAAACATCATTTACTACATCTGTCCTTGTTTTACCTAGCCATGCTTTGCCTCATACACTAATGTACACTGATACATTATCTTCTGCTCTTATATTCCCACTTTCTGAGAATTTAGAGTCCTCAGGAAGGATACATACCAACTTGTACAGCAAATGCATGCTGTAAATATAAATATAATGCACTGTAATGCACACAGTAAAGTACAATGTGCTCTTCTAATTCAGTAGTTGCCTCTGTACAAATACAGTATCACTCTGCATAGGGGAAGTTATTAAATGTTCCCTGCATCAGCATCAAGAGTAGGGCTTTCTACTGAATGCTCTTTTGTGTGTGTTGAAGTAATACTATAAAGGTACTGAGGAGTTTCAAAAGGACTCTGAAAGAGGTTCTTGAAATAGTAGGAGGGAATTTTAGCTGTCTCATACTGTATATCCAGACCAAGTTCTATGTTTAACATTTGGCATAGCTCTGTCAAGGCAAGCAATATTAAAAACGGGGCAGAGAAGTCAAAAAAAGGTCTTCAACAATGGTTTTTTTCCCAAGATGAAATAAACTTACCAGTGAAAGTGAGCTGAGCCAGTAATTTACCAAGAAGCTATCTCAGCAAAAATTTCATGATGAGCAGCTATGAGGGCAACTGTAGTTCCAGCTGAAGGTGGATTTGGGATAGAGTAAGTAACTTGAAATAAAATTCTAATGACTTTTGACTGAATGGCTTCCAGTGCAATGAATCAATAATGTTCTATAGAAAATACCTAAATTAAAAAAAATCAGCACATAAAGACCTTAATGGCAGAGAACCATATTCAAGAATATAACAATGAAAATATGTTAAAATAATATAATACTATAATAAAACATTTCATCTAGCCAGGATTCAATTTCAGTTTATTGGCCTTTATCTATTTCATTGTTGAGTATTTGCTCATATAGATAAATACAGATTAAAATCACTACGTTGTTGACATCTCATTCCAAATCCCACAGACATGTCAAAGAAACATACAAAGTAAGGTGGCAATTTACAGCATAAGTATAATGAATTTGCTTTGTTTGAAACTAATCTAAGTAAAGATTGGAACAATAGAACTAGATCTCCTGCTTCCATAATAACACCCAGTCAAACATCAGAATAATTTTATCTTCATCTTTCTCCAAGAATAAATAATTTATTTAGATGACCAACACTGAAATGAAATCAGTCCATTTTATGCAAAATTCCCGGCAAATCAAGTACTGCTGCTACCTTTGTAACAATATGACATTTTACAAAATAATTGTTTTATTCTTTTGGTAAAAAGAGCAAAACAACTTTTTCTTTCAAGAGATTTAGCTCTAATCTTCATCCCTGTATATCTATCCAGCTAGTTTCATTCAACTTGTTATCACAAGTTAACGTGAATATAGATCATGAATACACATGGTTTATTAAGTTCACATTCTCAAGCAAAACAACTAAATTCATTTCATATAACCATATTAGTTGGTTGCTATGGATATATCTACAGGACCATTATAAAAAAATTGGGTCAAGTTTAGCATTCATATTAGTGATTTTAATCTTGAAGTACCTTGTAAAATTATCACAGGTTTCCATTCTGCAGATTGGAAATGAGGATCTGATTTCAGAAATTTTAGAAATTTTGTGAGCTATAAAAAAAACTATGCAGTATTATTATTTAACAGTAACAAAAAGAGTGTTTCCTCATTTTCCCTACCACAAAGTAAACTATATTGCCACATAAGTTGCTTTAGAATGGTGATGGTGATAGTGGTAGTGGTGCTGTTGTTGATCACTGTTCACTTTATCTGTTCACATAGAGACTATTAGCTTTCATAGGAAATAGGAATATCAACAATAAAATTCTCTATAAATTCTTCAGTTTTCATACATTTCTAGAAACAGAACCTATTGATTTATCTCCAAATATTCTGTTAGCAACAATTAGCATGGTAATTTCATTTACCAATGAAATATACCAATAAATTTAATTTCATTGGTAAATGAAATTACCATGCTAATTGTTGCTAACAGAATATTCCTTCTGGTTTGAGATAACTCATGTTTTATTGAATATAAAATAATAAAATCCAAATAGGGATCTGCAGAAATTTCACACAAATAATATTTTGATATTCATTCATTCATTCATTCATTCATTCATTCATTCAATTTGTAGGGTTTTCCTACCCAAAAAAATGATTCTGAGTGGTGAATGGTATTAAAATAAATTTAAAATAATTCCAATCACAAATAAAATATATGTATAGCAGCCAAGGAAATTATCACAACCAACCATCAGCAGCACATCCAGAAGATTCAGGCATTTGGAGGCCCAGAACTGGACACAGAGATGGCTCTTTGCTTACTATGTCAGTGACAAATTCTAGAGCTGGTCTTTTTAAAATACCTGTAAAAATGAATGACAGTTGAAAATATCCAGAGCAAATGATTTTTGTTGTACTGAAGTTCAGACATGGAAGGATGGGGAGGGACAGAATCCCTATTTTTTCTAATACAATAGTGAAGATTTTCAATATAATGTTTGTGTAAAATATATTTATTTTGCTGTTTCAACTGCCATTATTTATGAAACATCATAACTAATTAAGAAACCAATTAGTCTTAAAGTACTGAAACTATACAGTACATATCAGTGGCCTGAGATAATAGGTAAAAGCTTGGCCACCAAAATGGACCTTAAAGGCCATCGAAAATTCTTCAGAAAAAGCCAACTCCCAAGTTCCTGCTAGCTGAATTGCTTTATGTTAAAGGTATTCTGTTAAAGGTATTCAGATAATTATGGTCTCATTACATTTTGCCTAAATATAAATAAGTAAAATTTTTCAGTAAGAAACATAAGTGGTTGTACAGGACCTGAAGTTTTATTTTTTACTATTCGATGTCAGTAAGACTGTTGTAGAAGCAGTCTTGTTCTTTTTCTTCTCAAAAGACATATAATTATATAAATTTCATTCAGTAATTCTTGCAGGCTCAAGCTATTCTGAAGCTAATATAATTTGAAAGCCAGTGAAATACACTGACAACATTGGCTCTATGCTCAGGAATATGCAACAAATATATTTCAATGTCTTTTCAGAATGACATTGATGCTGTAACACAGTTTGGGTTCTTATCTGTTGGTTAATTTTTAATGAACTGCATGTGTGTGTGAATACACACACACACACAAACACATACACACATACATACATACAGAAAGTTTTCAGACAGACCAATCTGATTGATTACACCTTGGCATTTTGACTGCTATACTGCAGTTCTACTTTTTTATAATCTCTTTTGTCTTGCAGCCCCCCAAATTCAGATTTCTTTTTGCTGACAAAGAGTTAAAGATTTAAGTGGGAGATTAGTATAGCTATTTCGGACTCATTAGTCCTCACCAGCTAGCCACACACTTTATGGGATTCGAACCTGGGTAGTCTACATGCTAGGCAGTTGTATTAACTACCAGGCCACAGGCTCTCCTCCCCTCTTTGTCAGCTGAGTCAAGGGAGTATATACAGAAAGTTTTCAGACAGACCGGTCTGACTGATTACACCTTGGCATTTTGACTGCTATGCTACAGTTCTACTTTTTTATAATCTCTTTTGCCTTGCAGCCCCCCAACTAGGGGCTTTAAGCAGGCTCAAGTCGCAACTGCGATACATTACAAATTCAGATTTCTTTTTGCTGACAAAGAGTTAAAGATTTAAGTGGGAGACTAGTATAGTCTTTAACTCTTTGTCAGCAAAAAGAAATACCATATATGCCGGCGTATTAGGCGACCCGGCGTATAAGACGACCCCCATCTTTATCGCCGAGCCGCATTCCTAGAACGTTGTCTTATACGTCGGAAACTACCAGTATTTCCAGCGTATAAGACGACTTGCAATATAAGATGACCCCCGTCTTTGGCGCCGAGTTTAGCGCTTCCGGAAGTCGTCTTATACGCCGGCATATACGGTATGTATGTATGTATGTATGTATGTAAATACAGGCTTTTTGAGATTAGGTTACTTCTGGTATTTGTTTAAATGCTAAAATAATATTTTTCTGCTCATTCCCTTTAGATTCATAGAGGCATAATTTCACATTTTAGATTCCATTTCTTAGATTTCTTTCAAAACAAAGGTATACATTTTGAAGTAAACTGTTATTTGTTCTTTTTTCCTTTTGGTATGTTGAAAAAACAAATAAACACTTTGTAGTATGAGCTAGTAATGAGTTAAATTTTATATTGAAGTCATATGACATTAAGTCATGTTTCAATGGAACATATTTTGAGAAATTATTTAAAGCATTATATTATTGACTATAATTCAAGTATGAATGCAGCTCATGCTTATCTTTTGCTTTTCAATACAAATTAGTTTTTCTTTGCAACAGAAAAATAATATCCATTTGGTAATAATGATGTTAAGATAGATGGCCATTTGTGAATGCTCCATATTCAAGTCTTTCACTTTAATTCATTCACTTATGTATTTATTCAGATAGTGCCAGAAATTGTGTTAGGTAAGGGTGTTATCTTCAAAATATATTGTCAATCTGGCTTCTCATTAGGACATTCTTTTAAAATTGAAAGTATACAATATTTATTTGAGCATGCACACAAGCATGCATGCACGCATGGAAACACACCTGGGCCATCTCATTGCATCTGGTATTTATGTATGTATGTATGTATTTATGCAACTGACACCAATAGACTATATGAATAGACAGGGAAATACAAAAACCTGAACTAATATTTGGGATCATATTTTAACAGATTTCTTTACCATGTTGAAAAAAACAAGCATTGACCAAACTGATCACTTTAAATACTGATCTGTGCTTTAACGGGATTCCTTCCATGTGCATTCCTCTTCTGAAAGGGTTTCAATTCATTTGATATTTATGTTTTTGGAAATGTAACTGCAAGAATATTCAGGATTCTGTAATGCAGTGACAAGATATGTGTGGGATGTTGTTAATACTTTTAACATTCTGATTTGTTGAAAGTATTAACAACATCAATATAACCCAAATTATATTGGTCATGTTGCTTTGCTATATTTACTAAACTTTTAAAGCTATATAGTATAGGAGACTACTTTTAACTCTAAGATAAGAAGTAGGCATAGCATAGATTGAAAGAATCAAAGTGACTGGTAATCGTATCTTGTTTTTGGATATTTAACATAGGTATTTTCTCTAGTTTCTCAATGATTAGCCATGTTATCAAATATTAAAATCTAACTGGAACAAAAGCGCTTTTCTCCTTGAGTTGGAATTTTGTCACTTCTGACAGCAGATTTGTATATATTGTTTTTTCTTGAGACTAGTAAGGCCAAAGTATAATTGACCATTGTGTACTGATAATAGTGGGTGTATTTTATGGTAATAGTTTCACAGTTTCCAGATATGTGTATTCACATGGGAAGCAAACCTTTAAGTGATACATATTGATTTGACACGCAAGCTTATTAAAGAACAACATTGCTTACATGTTGTGTTGTACTTTCTAACTTTCTTTTATAGAAAATCTGTCAAATTGAATTCTTAACCATTTTAGGCTCTTAAAAAACTATTAAGGAATGAATCTAATCTATTATTTTGACTCTTGTGAATTTTTTCTACCATATGAACCTTCAATATTTTTAAGTATTTAAAGTGCTTTTTTAACATGTCATGTTTATATATGGATAAGAAATATAATCCATTATACAGAATTGTTGAACCTTGAGATCTAATATTGACCTCAGTCAGTATTAACTTTTCAGATCAATATATACTGATATTGCTTCAAAGAAAAGTCAATGTGTAAGTGTTAATTTGTAAAGTATAATTGCAAAGAAATGTTACAAATTTTGTTTTTCACTATCTTCCTGTTTATATCTATTTTAAAACTTCTGCATTACCACCTAGATGACAGAACATCAGAACATTTGCATTCAGTTTAAGAAAAGTTAAAGAAGAATTATTTTGTGGGCTATGAAATAATAGGTGAAAAATATGTTTTCCACATTCTGAAAATAATATTAAGCATAATATGCTATGGAGTTTTGCTAATAATAATTCTAAGAGTTGAATTCAATATAGTTTTTTTAAAAAGAACAGCACAAAGATTTAAAGCTGATGGTCAGAGTTTTGTACTTTCAGACTTATAAGATTCTGTTAAAGTAACTTTACAATAAAGTAGAATTAGCTCATCTGGTCATGTTTACTGTTAGTTTACCTGGGAAGGCTGACATCAGTCTTTCAAGTCTGAAAGTAATTTTCCATCCTCTCCTTTACAGCCTGAGAATTTTGGGAGAAGATGGGAATATCTTCTGAACCTTTTTCTCCAGCCATTATGCAACTGTGGGCTATGACCTTTCTTACCAGAGCATTCTCTAGGCAGCATTTCTTCCCCTCATCTGCAAGATTATTCCCACATACCATTAAAGAAACAAAAATTAAAATCAACCAACCAATCAATAAAACAATTATGTAATAATTATTGTAAAATAAAGAAGTAAAGATCCCTTCAAATCAAGCCAAAATCTTGGTGATTGCATTAATGTAGTTTCTTGATAGCAATATAACATTTGGAAATATTTATCCATTACTTTCTCCTATAATACCTTTTCAACTTCCCAATCTAACCTCAGCAAGCAATTCCCAGGTGATCTCACCTTAAAAACGATCAGAAATCTATCTGCCATACTCTGTATACGAGTCAATCATATTCAAGGTTACCTGCATAAAATGCTTTACTGTAATTCAGCCTAAATTAAGAGAGAAAAGGGCACCAGATAGCTCTTTTCTGTTGCGTTTTTGTTTTTTAGTACTAAATGCTGTTTATCTGAGAGTTTCAGCATTTATGAAATTTTTAAGGATGATGCAAAAGCTCTAGGAGAAATTTCCATTACCTCCTACAAATGCTTGAATTGTAGTTTGAGGCCTTCTTACAGTCTTCTCATACATCACTTCCATGAAATTAGATCAATGATGAGCCCCTTTTAAAGTGACATTGTGTGATGACAAGCTCTCCAGTTATTAGTACACTCAAGAGAGAAAAGTTTGTATGGGCAGATGAAGCAGGAAGAAACAAATCAAGACTTAATGGTTGGTGCACAAAACAGAAAATTGATTAGAATATGCCCTGATACCCTATTTTACTGTTACTAAGAAAAAGAATAAGTTATTATATGAAGATATTTAAGTTATTATATGAAATCTCTTTCTAAACTCTAATTAGGTAGCTAGTCAGCTAATAAAGGAAGTCCTTGACTTACAACTGGGCGTTTAGCAAACATTCAGTTATAACTAGAAAAAGTGTTTTACAACCATTATTCACACTTATAGCTGTTACAGCATCCCAACAATTACATAATCAAAATTTGGTCAAAAACCGGCATGTATTTATGATGTCTCCAGGGCCATGTGATCACCAATGCAGTCTTTCCAACTAGCTTCTGACAATTAAAGTCAGTGGGGGAAGTCAGATTCACTTAACCTGCATGTAATTCCTTGAAGAATTGTGATGATTTGCTTAAGAACCATGGCAAAAATGATCATAAAATCAGGCATGATTGATTCGCTTAACATCCATTTTGCTTAACAATGGAAATTCTGGTCTCAGTCATGGTCATATGTCAAAAACTACCTGTATAGGGAATGGTATAAGATGACTATTTATTCTTTACTATAAATGAATATTGCCATAGGGATGACATGTTTTGGTCTTTGAGTTGTCAACAAAACTTTGAATAGATATTATGTTTCAAAGATTTGAAACTGCAGTGGAATTTAATTAGTAGTGGGTTTTTGTTGGGCTTCTTCTTTTTGAAGTGAGAAATACCTAGTGAATTAATTTTATCACAAGTATGGATAATAAAAAGCTTTATGCACAGTTTACTTAACTAAATGGATAGAGCCTTTCAGGTTATAGCTTATAATGTGCAATTTATACTTTCTGTTTCTGCATTGGAAAACTAAACAGTGTAAATTAAGTTTATTGCAACATTATCTTCAGATGTACAGCTGAGCAGTGAAGATTATACTGAGTGATAGCAGTTGACTGGATTTTGTATTAAAATTTTCATGTGAAGTCACCTTCTGAGTGAAAAAAAATAAGTCGTTAAAAATGTTGTGCTTTTATTTTATTCTAGTAACCAACTCAAGATTTTGGAAGACAGAATCAATACTTAAGATAAATAGAATTTGTTTTCCAGAAGAAATGTTTATCATAATCTGGGCAATTCTATATTATCTGTACAAAGAATTGTGATATAGCTAAATAAAGAATTCACAAAAGAATTCTGGAGAAAAGACTGAGGATCAAAAGTAGCATCTAATTTCAATAACTTCAGAAATATTTCGTAGTTCTATCATAGGGAAATGTAGGAATCACCTTTTTCATTTGATCTGTTTCCAGTTCTCAATCTTTGCTAGTCTTGGTCCCAAAGTAAATTCTTAAGAAAGGAAGCCTGAACATCGGAAGTTATCTGTTGAGGCAAAAGCACTGGTCTGTTTTAATCACTTCATTTTAATTGTTGAGAACTAATGGTTTGCAACCTTTCGTGATTTTTCTTTGTTCTATCTAGGAAATCTGAATCTGGGATTTTGCATGAAATAAATTTGGTACTCTTATTTGTAGATCAAGCAGGTTAAACAACTACATATTAATGCATTTTCTTTTTTAATTACTTTGATGACAGTGGGGTGGCTTTAAAATTTGTGGGCAATTTTATGGGGTGAAACAAAATAAAAAAATAGTTGAATACTTAAATACTAATTAAAAGATCTTCTTATGAGAAATGGAAAAACAGATGTGCTAATAAACAGTTATTTCTTTTCTATTTCTTATACTAGAAATGACCCTGTTTCAAAGAAAGAATCATAAACTATTAATACATGGGAAAAAGAGAAACCAAAAATTCCAAAAATGAAGTTGCCCATAAAAAGTCTGTTCTGCAATTGTTCAGCAGTCATTGAGAACATCACTGGATAATTTTATTTAAAGAATGATATGAATTCTTTTATCATCATAGGAGATGGGATGTTTGTTGGCTCTGAATATGACACAGTTTATTAGTAACACAATTTATTTACTATTTGCTTATTATCAGCCCAAATCAATCCACTGTGGAAAGAAGACCTGTTTGCTGAAGGTTATGGACCAGAAGCCATGTTGATAGATGGACTTTTTTGACTTCCCAGTCTAGGGCTAGGAAAGACTGACTGGCCTGAAATTGGCTTTCATGCCTAAAGAAATACTATGACCTGGGTCTTCTGTCCAGCATCCTTATTACTACATCACATTCCCTATCATAATTTAATTTACATAATTTATTAACAATTTAAATATATAAAAAGCTGTATATTTAAAAATTGTTGCAAGCTCATGTCACGCTCAAGTTAAAAATATACTATTCTGCAGATTACAATTTGTATAGCAGCTATGTACTAAATTAAGACCTCCTATTTTTTCTCATTTTATGATGCATTTTGGTAAATATGCTAGAACTCTCTTTTCCACACAGTGCTATTACTTAATTAGTACCTAAATCAACAATAGAATTTACTAGTAAAATTCAGTGGACCACTTCAGAATATTTATTTACTTTTAACTATAAATAAGATTTGTTTTATGCCTTTTATTTGCTATAATGGACAAATATCTAAAATAATTGTTATGCTTTATGTGCAGAAGAATGGAATAATCAATCTGTGTAATCAAATTAACCTACAATTTAGACATTTTCTCTCATTCATAATTTTATATTTTAGATCTTTTTAAAAAAAATAATCACATTTTCTCGCTTTCTGTATATAGCAACCAAAAAGAATATATTTGTATTGGTTATACTTTTCCAGTAGCTTTGCATGAGAAACTTTGTCTTAAACATGATTTTTATTTGCACTTTTTCTTCATATAAGAATGGTTCACATTTTTTTTAATTTTCTGAAATTTCTATCATACTTTTACTAAAAAGATAACTAAGTAACATTATTAAAATATCTAAATGTCTAGAAACAATGGTTTATAAAAAATAAAATACATATGTATAAAAGTTTTTTGGTGGTGATTATAAAAACTAATTAATAGAGAGTAGAATTGAATAAACTTATATAAGCATAAATATACAGAATTGGCCTTTCTTTATATGAACTGTGTGAAGCTTATAAGGGGTGCATTGTTTCAGTCTTGCTTTGAGCAACATAACTTCTTTGAAGCTGTTTCACTAAAAGGCATAATTTGTGACTTCTACAGGCTGAAGTTGCTGCATTACTGATGATCTCACCAGCATATCTAATATTCACAAATGGCTTCTGTGATTGCAATCAGCATATATAAAAGCCTTTTCTAATGTTTCTATAAGTCATTGGAGGTTTCTTTTATGTATTGGATATTCTAGATGAGCCATTAAAGCAGCTGGACGTGCTTTAAATACGTTATCACCTCAGCACAAGTTACCTATCAACAGCAATGGTGGCTAGTTGATATAAAATCTGGCTATAGCAGACAAATTATCGGTTCCCAGCCAACATTGTGAATAAATTAAATTGATATTTTGGAAATAGTATACTTGAAACTGAATCCTGTTGAGCCTCATGAAGTGTAGAGGCTGGAACTGTGGTCTGAAATTCTGGTAAGCTGGCCCTTTATATGACTTGATTCATAATTAATTTGTATTAATGTAATATCTAGATCTCTCTTCCTCAGTATGTATATACATTTGTGTATGAATTATGCTGCTAAACTTTTGCTTCGTGTTACACTGGAACAGTATTATGGGCAGATCAGGTTCTAACATTGAAATAATACAATAATATTACGTTTGAACCAAGATTAGAAGGGTCAAACTTTTCTCTTACATTTTAATCTGTTTTTTTAATTGTGCTGTAGATATCCTGATTGATGACAACTTAAAATATCCTCCAAGTTGTCATCTTTTAAACTTATACTGCTTCTTTATCATTGGTTAAAAATCTGTATTCCTAATTCCAAAGTAGTTTATTAGAAGGTTGGGGAAAAGGGAAACAAATAGAAGGGGATTTTATACAGAATCCACTGTCACCGTCTTTTATTAATAAATAGAACATAACAGAAGTCTTCTCTAAAATTTCAATGATGTCTTCAGGAATGAGTAAAGTCACTGCAAGTTTCTATCTTTTCCAATTGATGTAATTGAAGTAATCTATTAGAAATTGATATAAATTAGTTTGGCAAAGCAAAGTCAGTTTTAGCTCTTGAGACTTTGACTACTGAAAATTCATTCTGTACTGAGCATATATTAGCTCCACAGGCTATCAACTTTATTAGTGTGGAGATAAGCTGATTATATCTTGTCAATCAAAGATGCCAATATTCCAATTGAGAGTTTCCTCCTCCTCCTCTTTTTTAGCATTGGTGCAGGCAACAAAGATAGAGATGTGGTTTGCATCCCTATGGTTGTTATCATGCAGGGTGCAAGGGTCCTGTGATGATGTGATGACTATATTAAAGAGTACATCAATTTGTTTTAAAGTGTTTTGATTTTTTATGATGCCATTAAACAAGAACATTGTGATTGCAGCTTTGCTAGAAAGCAGAGTTCTAGAAGGGGAAATAAGTGTTTCTTTGAAGCCTACTGGGACTTTGAGTCTTGCTGTGACTATGGGCGCTTATGTACTCTCATAACTGACATCCTCTAATCAATCAACAATGTAGATATTATTCTTTTTAAACATTATTCAATTATATCCAGTAATAATGCATGAAGGCTTGACATTTACAGGTAGTTTTTTTTCATAGTGATATCTCTTGACCTGTTGCTCTCTCACCCCTAGTGATTATTTGGTGGAGGTTTGAAAAGAATATATAATCTGTAATCCAAGATATCTCATTTAAAGAGAGGTTACTTGTGGTTTGTGGGCTGTGCACAACCCTAGTTTCCAGGATCTTTCATGATCCCTTATTTAAAAAAATAGAGAAAGGGAGACAACAAAAGATTTGGGTTTTATTCTTTGCATTAATATTTGAGTCTCAACAGTTGTCTTTCATACATCAGTTTCAAATAATATAAATTTAGCTTTTTGTTAGCTTGCTTATGTCACCATCCAATGAACTGACATGCCACTGAACTACATTGATGTGATATATTGTATGTTTACCAGATTTTGTTTATCCGGTTTATCTGTTTTTGATTAAACCATTCAGACATGTCCATTTTACAAACTGGGTATCAGAATCAGAAGTTTTAAATGTTATGAACAGATAAACAATTATTAGAGAGCAAAATCTACTTTTGCTTCATCAGCAGTCCTGACTGCCTTCTGCACGTGTAAACATATGTGAAAGACGATGTATGTTTATGGGTGTAACAATTTACATATACAAGAATATATGCTTTGTATTAAACTTTTCTGAAGAAAAAATATTATTAAAGTTGTTCATTAACAATGTGGCTGCAATATCAATCTCATTCTCTTTAGTCATGTTTTCATACAAAAATGGGCAATTTTAAAAGAACAGTTTGTAGTACTTGTTATGCAACGAAACAACTTACAGCAGTTATGATGAAACCAAGTAAAAATCTGTTGAATGCATGCAACAGTTTATGAAATACTTTTTTGTATTTGGAATACATATATTCAGGGTAAAAATGTTAACTATTATTTCTTTAAAAATGTTTATTTCATATTACTATAAAATTGATATATTTTCTCTTTACATGTACTATAATATGCTGTTTTTTATACATTAGTATTTAGGTTATACCTTTTTTTTCTACTATTGCTCTTCAATAATTGCCAGTAGAAGTGTAATAAAGAAGTGGCATGCCTCCAATGCCTTTCAGCTGTTTGAATTATTTTAACTATATTGACATGTTGGCATTTCTTATTATGCCTCTTTTGGTATCCAGACAACAAAATCACATAAAAGTGTATTCTGAAAAAATACATTTTGTCTCAGGGTAAGTATTCAAAGAAAGATTTTTTGAATGTGTGATATACTGTCACCTACATACAGATTTTAATGTGAAGAAAATAATTAAGATAGTATTTTTGGAAAGAATCAAATTTGTTGTTATTTTATATTTATTTTTGAGATTCTATGCATATTCAAACTTTTTTAAGTGATACAGATTCTAGACATGGATAATGTCTATGGATAGTTTGTTCTATTATTTTGGAAAGATATGTGTGATACGCTACTGGGTGCCAGATTATTTGTGCACATTGTGAACTACCAAATCATAAAAACAAAAATGGGCTATTATTTAATATACATAAATTAGTAAATATATGCTTTTTCTTAGTATTTTTGACCATTAAAACACGTTTTTCCTGTCTCTTTTTGCAGTTTTCGTGGTGTTAATTCTGTAAGCAAATGCCAAGTGTTGTTGCATATTAGAAACAAATTACTTTTCCCTTGGTTTTTCTTTTGTCATAACATTTTCATGTTAAAGAATCCTAGCAATTTATTTTGTAATTTTATAAACTACAGAACAGCACTTTCCATAGCATAACCATTTGAAGTATCATTTCTGATTTATACCTTTTATCATATAAATCATGTTTTCAATAAAATACTGTTTGCTTATCAGTTTTGATAAATTATTTTGAGAGAATAATAGGGACTGGAAGATTGTTTTTGCTAGTTATTCCCTAAGGCTGAAATTTTATCACTCCTTGCTCTTTGACAGAAGTAAATTTTCTAATAAAATTGTCTCTAATCAGACTCTGTCAGTAAATTGTCTTATCATTGGGAAGAAAATGATACCGATTCTATCAGAAAACAGAGATGATGTCACCAGGTCTCCAATCACAGCTTCTCAGCTTCCATATCTAGCTTCTCCACAAACACCGTCTTTTTTTTTTCTTATGAACATCAAAACCTTGCAAAATCATTAAAATTGCACCCGCGTAGTGTTATAGGATCAACCACACTGGCGCAAAATGGGATGTGGAAAAGAGACTCTCTAAATGTGCTAATTCCATTGTCACATATTTACAGCTTAATTTTAATCGGTTAAAAAAGCCACAGATTGCAATAAATTGGCATTATCTTCTGTGACACCAGAGGACACAGTTGGTTCAAGGATTTAGAGGGTCTCTGGCAACAGTATATAGTGCTGCAGACAAAGTATTTTTACGCTTGAACTACGGTAGCTAAGGTGCAATCCCCAGTTAAAACTGCAAACAAAGACTATAACCCACATAGTGCTAAGTTCAACATGCAGACCACCTTCAGTTTAGAATGCTAACCCGAATAATGCTGAAAAACATTTTAACCAAATGACAGATTGAGTTTAGTTGCTGATGTTTTGGAAAAAGAAATTAAACTTTCCCCTATGTGAACTCTTGGATGGAATGCTGAAAGTATTTTTCTAAATACTTTCCGATTTAATTCTAAAATATTTGGTTGTTTTATCTATAGACCGTACACCTACACTTCTACAAAATAGCTTGTATTTATTTTATGCAGTGAATGTAAATGATTTCAGCAATCATAAAAGGTTCAGAGGGTTTCCTATGAAGCTGTGATCATTAATTATGTTTAGGTTATACACACAATCACTTTCTAATTTTTTAAACTTTTTTCCTTTCTATCACAATTTCAGTATGTAGAAAGTACTGATTATCTTGCTTTTGGCTTAACAAATTCTCGAAAAGGCATGTGTTTGTACAAGAATGATAATAAATTAATCATATTCTGGAAAAGTATAGGCAGAGAAATGTTAGAAGCAGTGAATGGCTAAAGAAATGATTGCAGAAATTATTTAATTTATATTATATGGATAGCTACTACTATCCAAATATATGCATGTAAAAACAAAATTATCTATTTGAACTGGGATTAAACAGATCAAACAAATAATATTCTAAACAAATTAATCTAAGCTATGTAATACTGCATCAGTTATATTTTCAAATGTAATTTATAATATCAAAATTTTGTAGATCATAAAAGTTGTTTAAAATGAACAGAAAAATTGCTAATGTAAAGCAGAAGTAAAAAAACTAGCAAAATTTCCCTGAACAATTTTTTTGATGATAGCAATACCATTTATGGAACTGTACGTAATGTTCTTGTAAGACCAGAAATCAAAATATTGTATTTTGTTGTTTTAGTATACAGGAATTGTTTTTAAACAAGTGGGCCTGATACAGCTCGCATTATATGCCTGCAACATCTTACTCAGTGTTTTCTGATAAAAAAATTAAAAAAGAAACAAGATTTTAAAATATATCTGGATTTTTAATGCCCAAATATATTTTAATTTCATTGTTATTATGTTGTTATAGTATACTGTTTCAACTATCTTTTATGTTTACTCAACTTGAATAAATTTTTGGGGTCACTTCTGCAATAAAATAGGGAAAAAAGAAATGTGACTGCTATTCTTTTTTGGTATCTGGATTAGAAAGTCGTTCTGCATAACAAAGAAAGAAGTCTTTGGACAATAATGTACTCTGTTTCTTGTATTCAGTTTTTAAAGAAGTTGTAATTATTATTTTGTATATGTTTCTGTTACTTCTAACATATCTCATAAGGCTATATATAGGGAAATTTGCTTTAATTTTTAAAAAAGCAACATTTATTATATTTATTCCTAAAAAAGTTACCATAGAAATCATTTTAATTTGTTATTACTAGAAGTTACTTGCAGGTATATATTATATTCTGTACAATAATCATGTAATTTTCAATAATAACAAAATTGGTTTTATATTGTTTTGTATATTTGATAAATTCCTAGCTTTTGTCTTGGAAACAAATATTATTCATTGAAAAGATATGACTAACAGTTCATCAAAAAATAGACATTTTTTAAAAAAGCAAATTATCCACAAAATGCATGATAAGAGCTTCTGTTGTTAAGTGCTGCTAAATAGATATAAATAATAAATAAATAAAACTAATCATAGTTTTAAATAAAAGCCCCACAAAATAAAGATGAACTACTCTGCAAAATAAATTTATAGCATTTTAACTTTTATAAAGCTGCAGTGTCTTTGCTCTCTGTAGGTGAGCTACAGCGAGATGACCATTCTCTCAGAAATAATACATATGTGTATATTCTACTTTTCTACACATAGGCTGCGCCATTGAGCCACTGGTCACATAAAATGTTCATCTGTAACACTGTGAAAGAGATGAAGTTAAAAATGTTTTTGTGTTTGTGTTTAGAATTCGGAAGAAATATTAAATGTTTTAAGTACTTAATTACTTTAGTGTGTGCATTATATGTTTGACCCTGTTAAGGTTTTATTACTTTTTAGTTTAATATAATAGGGTTATTTTTAAATGTTTATAGTTTTGCATAAAATATTCATTTGTATACCTGAAATATATACATATACATCTCTCTCTCTCTCTCTCTCTCTCTCTCTGTGTGTGTGTGTGTGTATGTGTGTATGTATACACACACACACACACACACACAAATACACACACATATATACACATGCACACAAATATTTATAGATTTGAGTTAGAGCTGTATAAAAATAGTAATCTAAAACATGCAGTTAAAAGTAGAATTGTAAACAGAATTTAAACTTTGTTATTAAAAATATTGTAAATGCGTTTAAAGTAAATTTGAATGCAATGTGCAGTTAACAGCCAATTAACCTCTTCTATCTATGGGAAGGATTTGTTGAAAGTCAAAATAAATACTATTGCTATCATTTAATGGAAGCTAGAAATGTTCTGTTAGTTCAGGAAAAACTATTTTTAACAGTTTAATGTATGGTACACATTAGTACAGTATTTGCATAACTATATCTGATATCAGAATCTCTAAGTGGTTTTTAGTGATTTTCTGTTTTGGTATCTTTTTGATAAAAGCTGGCTAATTCTCACTGTCATGAATAGGTTATAAAGCATATAAAATAATGGATCATTCAGTTGTGCCATTTAATGAAGAGAAGACATTAAAAGACAACTTTTAAAATGAATAGCTACTACTTTATTTGATGATGGGGCCATAGAGTAGATTACATGTACTATAAATCTTTAATATGTCAATAGTTATTATTTATAAATCAGACATCAGTTTTCTGGAATATTCACATTTTACGTATGGGTGACCAGATTGTCCTTCACAGATTATTAATGGTGTATATACAGATATGTGTGTATGTATGTATGTATGTATGTATGCAAATTTCAGAAATACATTTCATGGCTTCATGCATTTCATATTATTGATATGAAGTAATAGTTCTGCATTTTCAGAGGAAATTATAAAACAGCATCACATTTAACCATGATAATACAACTGATTCATAGCAAAATAATCTTATGAATATTTCCATAACATAACTTAAAATGTCATGGCAATGTAGTAGAATCTTTCAAATGTGATAGGCAAGATCTTTAATCATTATTAATTCTTTTGTATTAGAATTATATTTATTTATAATATACAGTGTAGAAATATACTCCATAAATATGCTTTCACTTAAATTGTATGTACTTGATTTAATATGGAAATCTTTAAAAGTCACAAAAGAAAAATATACTTGACAGAAGAATTGCTTGAAATAATAAAAAATAAACAAGCCACCAGTTGTGGCACGCTCAAAGTTCTGACCATTGTAACATCCTTGTGGCTGGATTGCTAATTGCAGTCCATGTGCTCAGATACCTGGTTGCAGTGAATGGATATCGTGTGGTCTCTATTTGCTTCCTTCCCTGTTGGCTTCATAGTGCACACTTGCCAGCAACACACCTACCTTCTGCGGCCTCTGCCACCCAACCTGCACTCCTAATGCTTGCCTACAACAAGATCATAATCCCATTTCCCTGTGACACCTCTACATTCCCCCATTGCTCCTTAACTGAGACTCCAGACTCCCAGCACTTCGTTTAATGGCCCACATACCCTGGGATTATTTTGGCAACTGGGACTGCCATGATTTCCATCACTAAGTGATTAGTCCCATGCTGTCACTCTTTATGTCTGCATCACTTAGCAACAGCAATCCCGGTCCCTATTTATTTAGTTAGTTGTTCATTATGTTTGTATGTGTGGGTGTCTTTCATTGGGAAAGCAATAAGAACTAATAAATATTGATGGAAATACATATAGTAGAAAAGTTTAAGGGAGTTTTCTTTTCTGACTCTCATCTTTTCCATTCTTAATACCATTGTTGTTTTCAAATATAATTGCACTTTTTTTCTAAAAACATCTAGGTTAACTCTTAGATTCCTTGCTGATTCCTTAATTTATCAAATATTCTGAGTACTATTCAGTTTGCAAAACTTCGCTGTCAGCATATTTGCCATTGCAGAATTTGCATCTCTTGTGGCATATAATTTAGTACACGTGTATACACATATACACACTATGACTGCAAGCAGTGTGACCATTTTTAATCTTCATTGTGAGGGCTTTTATAAGAATTTTGTTCAAATGGAATAATAAATGCATTACAGTTAGATATGTGCTCTGTGCTTCATTGTATATCTGTTTCTACCCCCTTTATTCTGTTCATCTGTTACACCTGTACCTGGTAAAAAATGATGCCCGATATACACCACACATAACACCACTCCTGAGTGAGCTGCATTGGTTACTGATGTGCTTCAGGTGCAGTTCAAGGCCCAGAGGTTATCTATAAAGTCCTACAAGTCTTGGGAATGGATTATCTGAGGGATTTTACAAGAGTCCAATTAGGCCAAGCAGAATGGGCATGCTTAGAACATATTAGCCATAGGATGTTAGCTGGCGGGGACCAGAAAACGAGCTTTTTATGCAATGGCCCCTGCTATACAGACCATCCCCCCGTTGGTGATGAGAATGGCCCCAATCCTGTTAGCCTTTCGTAAGGGCTTTAAAACCTGGCTATGTTCCCAAGCTTGGGATGCTGAATGTGCCAAGGGTCCCATTTTCCATTGCTAACAAGCTAAATATCTTGCTCTTGAGTATTTTCGACTGGATATTTTGAATTGTTTTTTTTACTGGTTTTTATTTTTTACTGGTTTTACTGGTTTTTATTGTTTTAAAATATTTTTTTAATTTTTAATTGTAATTACATTTTATAAATTGTAACCACCCTGTATCATTGATTGAGATGGGCAGCCTTAGAAATTCAATGAATAAACAAACAAATAAATAATATTTGATTGTATTCCAAAGAGGGAAAAAATAATAGATATGTCATAGTTATTGGCATGCTCATTATAGCCCTCTAATTTGCCTTCCTCATACTAAGCGGCCTTTTAGGAATAAAAAATACAGGAAAAGTGAACAGTTCAGTGTGAATAGTTTAAATGTTTCATTTGTCATATCTTTATATTTTTTCCTTAACTACTTCCACATTACTACTTCCACATTATTATTCAATGCATATGTATTCTCTGAACGGAAAGTGGTAGTATTCAATTCTGATGCCTTCAACACTGTTGCTCATAATGCAAACTCTACAATTTAGGGTTTTATACCAATGTATTAGCTAAACAATGTTTTGCAGTATTCACCAGTACATTATTGTGTATTAAAAAGTAATATGATTAACATTGCAGGATGTATTATTACAGTTAGACTATCATGTAATAGCATCTGTGAGAGGTGTGATACAAAAAGGCAATGACAGGTATTATAATTTAGTGATTGTACTATTGTTCTGTATAGCTGGTTAACTCACCAGACAAGTACAAAGAAATCACTATTATGATAGAGTAAGCTTAATAGAAATAATTAGTTGTGTACTGAAAAAGACCTAGGTGGAGGCCTAAACTCCCATTGAGTAACTCGGAATAACTGAAAAGAGGAGGAGAACATGGAGGGAGGGAGGGAGGGAGGGAGGGAGGGAGAGAGAGAGAGAGAGAGAGAGAGAGAGAGAGAGAGAGAGAGAGAGAGAGAGAGAGAGGTAACAGTGTTTTTAAAATAATATACAGTGTTGATGAACATTATTGTTTAACTCATTTATAAAAGAAAAATCAAATTAAAAGATAAATGCAAGTTGCTTTTCACAATATCATTGGGAAATATAAGTTATGTAGAAGTTAGATATGACTTTATGAGTATTAGGAATTGTTCAGTTGCTAAGTCTTGCTGAAGTCTTCATGACCATATGGACCACAGCATGCCAGGCCCCTCTGTTCTCTACTGTTTCCTAGAACTCCCCAATCCACGCCACTGCATCACTGATATTATCTAACCTTCTCATCCTCTGCTTTATCCTTTTGCCTTCAAAATTTCTCAACGTCAGGGTCTTTTTCCAATGAGTGCTTTCTTCTCATTTGGTGGTCAACGTATCTGAGCTTCTGCTTAAATATCTACCCTTCCAAAGAACTATCAGGGTTGATTTCCTTTACAAGTATTAGGAATATTTTATGAGAAAAATGCAATTTGTGGAAATGTTAATGGAAGAAAAGTTAAATGAGGGGGATAATATTTATAATTTTGCCTAGATATCTAAATGAAAACAGATACTTTAACAGAAGGAAAATGAAGAGCAATAAGTCATTGGAGGAAAAAAAATAGCAGTGCCAGAATATCTTATCTGATTTTTACCGTATAAGTTACTTTTTTTTAAAGGTCTTATTAAAGCTTTCCACAATGAGCTGCTGAGCTGATATGTTCTTTAGTGCAGATATTAAGTTGTCACCTGAAATTATTTCCAAATATGGAGAAAGATATGAGTGTCTTTCCTCAACTTTCTGATTCTGCCAGTTCTTATCCTAAGTCTTAACATAGCGTTCAGTAAATGAGGGAGCTATTGAACACTCTAATTATAAGACTAGTATTTGTGGCTATATTCATGGATAGCATGGTGGTTAACTTCTGAAGAGACATTTTTCATTCTTGCAGACTGGAATATAATTTAGAAAGGAAATAAGGGCAAATATATTTTCTACTTGCTTCTAAGAATAGTTCAGGTTTGTGAAACACAGATACAGAGTCTGGACCTTCAACATTTGTGCTTCCTTCTATAATTCACAAGTTATCCTCTTGTTACGAAATCAAAAGGCAACTTTTAATAAATAAAATCCAGTGCTTTAAGTCCTATTATGTCTGGAGGGCCATGACCTACAAATAGGATGGCATGCCATATTATGAGATCATAAATATAAAGTACATAAATATTTTTGAAGACACTATATTAGGCAAGCTCTTATTGATGTATGGACAAAAATCTGGCAACTAAATTATACCCAAGTACCTAGTTGGATCGCTCCGTTAGAAATATATGTACACCCAAAATTTACCCAATTAGACAAAACCATAACATAAAAATATCTTAGATGAAAGGGGGGGATTGAAATCCAGGAAAACCCTCCAGGATGAAGGGATAGAATTAGAATGGTGGGCATACCTGCAACTGCAGACGAGATATTGGAAAGACAAAAAAGAGTTAGGCATTAAATTAGAACCAATAGAATTGGATAAAATAATATTGGGGTCGGAGGATAAAATGATTAAAAAATTATACCACTATTCGTTAGATCAGGCAATGTACAAGGAACAAGTAAAAGTGACTATGTTGAATTGGAGCAAGGACTTTGGTCTTAATTTTGATCTGCACATCTGGCAAGAAGTATGGGCAAGAAACAAGAAGCTTACTTTGGCCACCTCTTACAAAGAGAACCTTTACAAAATGTTTTATAGATGGCATCTCCCACCCACAAGATTGGCTAAAATGTGTACCAATGTCTCCCCTAAATGTTGGAAATGTAATTTGACAAGTGGAACTTACTATCATATGTGGTGGGAATGCACGCGAGCTTGTGATTTTTGGAACAGGATTAAAGTATGGTTGGAAGAAATATTAGAGCAAGTGGTAGAACCAAAACCAGAACTCTTTCTATTAGGTTTAACTACGCAAAAGCATGACAAAGGCGTACTTTATTTAATGCTACACATTTTAACGGCTTCCAGACTGGTTTTTGCTCAAAATTGGAGGAATAAGGGAACCCCAACGGAAGAAGAGATCCTGCATAAAATTTTATCATGTGCTGAGATGGACAGGCTTACAATGATTATGAAAGACAAGACAGAACACAAATACTTCGAAATCTGGGGCAAATTTTACTGTTGGTATGAATTAAGGAGAACTGCTCGGACTTCAAGTTAATGGTAGAATTAAAAGATATATATAACTGTACATATAATTGTATTGTATAGAAGATGAGGCTTATACAGAGGTTAAGAACGATGTATTAAGCTTTTGTACCATGATAGGAACTGATAGGAAAATTCATTCTGAAATGTCATGTTTGTCCATTGTTGTTTTAATTGTATTATGAATAAAAATAGTTTTAAAAAAAGTATTACTTGCACGTAGATTAATTCAGTTCAAATCTCTGATAGGAAATTTTCATCCTGTTTTGCGTCTTCTTCTTTTTAATTTTGCTTCTGTTTTAATGTTTTCTGTGCTTCATATTTCATAAAAACTGATAGAATATTCTTTATTGGCCAATACACATAAGGAATTTGTCTTTGGTGCATACGTTCTCAATGTACATACAAACAAATTTGTATGTACATTTATCACAACAAAGTGATAAATCATAAAGCATAATATACAAACAACACAGTGATGAATTATAAGATACCAATAGGAAAAGGTAATAGGAAACATGAGAAGGATAATAGCAATATGCAGCCACACTACATGGGTTAAATATCCTTAGGCATAAGGCAGTCCTGTGGGAATTGGGTGTTTGGCAGAGTGATGGCATGGAGGAAAAACAGTATTTATGTCTAATTATTTTGGCATGCAGTGTTCTATAGTGGGATCCTGAAGGGAGGAATTGAAATAGTTTATGTCCAGGTTGTGAGGTATCTGTAGATATTTTCTCTGCCCTCCTTCTGACTCGCGCAATGTACAGGTCCTCAATGGAAGGCAGGCTGGTTGCAATTGTTTTTTCTGCAGTCCTAACTATCTGTTGAAGTCTGTCCTGTTTGGTTGCTGTGTCAAACCAGTTATTGAACTACAAATGACAGACAATCCATTTATGAACAAGTGAATTGTTCTACACTTCACTCCAGTAGATATGTGCATCTGAATGAGTGAAAAAAGGAAACAAATGAGTGAAAAAAGGAAAAAAAAGGACCCAGGAAATTACAGACCTATCAGCCTGACCTCAATACCTGGGAAGATACTGGAAAAGATAATCAAACAACGAATCAACGAACACCTACAGGCAAACAAAGTCATTACTAAAAGCCAACGCGGGTTTGTCAAAAACAGATCATGCCAGACAAATCTTATTGCATTCTTTGACCAAGTGACAAAATTAGTGAACCAGAGGAATGCTGTGGATATAATTTACTTGGACTTCAGTAAGGTATTTGACAAAGTAGATCACAACCTACTACTTGATAAGATAGAAAAATGTGGGTTAGAGAGCATCACCATCAAATGGATCCGTAGCTGGCTGACTGGCCGTACTCAGTGTGTGGTCCTCAATGGAACCGCATCTACATGGAGGACAGTGTGTAGTGGGGTGCCCCAGGGCTCTGTTCTGAACCCAGTGCTCTTCAACATCTTCATCAACGATCTGAATGAGGGGATAGATGGGGAACTCATCAAATTTGCGGACGACACCAAGCTGGTAGGAATAGCCAACACTCCAGAAGACAGGCTTAGGATATAGGAGGATCTGGACAGACTTGAACACTGGGCGCTATCTAACAAAATGAAATTCAATGGTGAAAAAAGTAAGGTTCTACACTTAGGCAAGAAAAACCAAATGTACAGGTATAGTATAGGGGATACCTTGCTCAATAGTAGTAACTGTGAGAGGGATTTCAGAGTCCTAGTGGACAATCACTTAAATATGAGCCAGCAGTGTGCTGCAGCTGCCAAAAAAGCCAACACAGTGCTAGGCTGCATTAACAGAGGGATAGAATCAAGATCACGTGAAGTATTAATACCACTTTACAATGCCTTGGTAATGCCACACTTGGAATACTGCATCCAGTTTTGGTCACCACAATGTAAAAAAAGATGTTGAGACTCTAGAAAGAGTACAGAGAAGAACAACAAAGATGATTAGAGGACTGGAGGCTATAACATATAGGAATAGTTGCTGGAATTGGGTATGTCTAGTTTAACGAAGAGAAGGACGAAGGGGGACATGATAGCAATGTTCCAATATCTCAGGAGCTGCCACAAAGAAGAGGGAGTCAAACTATTTTCCAAAGCGCCTGAAGGCAGGACAAAAAGCAACGGGTGGAAACTAACCAAAGAGAGAAGAAACCTAGAACTAAGGAGAAACTTCCTGACAGTTAGAACAATTAACCAGTGGAACAACCTGCCTCCAGAAGCAGTGAATGCTTCTACACTGGAAGTTTTGTCATTTGTCCGAAATGGCATAGGGTTTCCTGCCTGAGCAGGGGGTTGGACTAGATGACCTCCAAGGTCCCTTCCAACTTTATCGTTGTCGTCGTCATCATCATCATCATCATCATCATCATCAAAAATATGTATTCCATGTTTATTTAATAGAAGATGCATAATTATGGAAACTACATAAAAGTTTTAGATTCTCTGTGTTCCAATCCCAGTTATAAATATTCAGATTAAGCTTTAAAATATTCTTTTCTATCTTCATTTCAAAACACCTGAAATCCTTTCGGTCTTCCATCTTTTCTTTTTTCTTCAATCGGAGCAGCATTAAGTAGGAAAGCTTTTAGCAACCACTTGTAGATATCATGACATTTTACAATCTATAGTGTAGCAGATTATTAAATTGAATACATAGTAAATAGCCACAACCTTAATAAGCAAAACTCTCCATTTATGCCTTGTAGAAATAATTAATGTCACACTTTGTTACTTCTAGTTCAGAAAGCAAGTGTTCATTCAAAATGCTACAAATAAGAATTTTTTGCCCCTCCAAAGGACAAGAAATTGGATCAAAGGTAATGACACCATAGCGTGAGTTAATCTTTTTTTTGCCAAGGTTTCCTAAGGACTTGAAAGCAAGGATGTGGCTGCAGCCCTGCTTGAGGCCCCACCAGGCCTTATTGGAGTCAGGCTCAGTGTTTGTATACAGTATTGGAAGAGTAATAGAGTTAAATGCTGCCCTCGGAAACCACAGTAATTACTTCTATTGCTGAAATAGTCCTAGGCCGTGAACAAAAATATCATTGGAAAGCTATTTCTAAGATTACACTGCCCTGCACAGCTAAGTGGCAACCATCATTATTTTTTCTAAATTATGTGTTCTTGTTTCAAGTGTTTAGATGATGCAAACCAGATTTTTGTGGCAACATGTTGATTTTAGCCAAAAAAACCATTCAAGGAAGTGTTGTGCTTCTACTAAAGTGACTTTTTATGAGAATCTTTCGAGTTGTTTATATTGTTTAACTTTCTTCACAACTTAAGCAGCATTTTAAATCTAACTATTTGGTTTTTTGCAAAATGCAAACTTTATCATTCTTTTGGTTCATTAGAAAATAATGGACTGCCAGTTATTATAGTTTCTTTATTCAGTTGCTTCTTTTTTTCAGATAATCCCCCATCAGAAATAAACTTTCCAAGGTGACTATAGAAATAGTAGGTGAGATTCCCATGCCCTGCTCTGGGCTATGCTAAGACTATTTTGATATTCCTGAAGTGAGCAATATAAACACACATAATATCTCTCTCTCTCTCTCTCTCTCTCTCTCTCTCTCTCTCACACACACACACACACACACAGAGAGAGAGAGAGAGAGAGAGAGAGACTATTTAAGAATAATTTAGTAGGGATAAATACCAACAATGACTTGACTATTGTTTCAACCAACATTTATTTCAGCAGGACACCAGATTTCTTCTTAACACTTTCCCCCCCTTTTTAGTCTATATTTATTGAAAAAGTTTACTTCTCATCTAGATAGTTCAAAGGATGATAGCCCCAGTGTAAGTGAATTACCACAAAACACTTCTGCAGACCTCAAAGGTTTCCTTTGTTAAGTTGAAATTTCCCTCTTATGTCTCTATTTTCTTGTACAGTATTTGCTACACTCATGTGCGCTGATTTGTATGTAAAATGCGTGTAAAGTTTTAAGAACAATTAGTATCTCTGTCATAATTTGTAACCACAATCAATTTATAACAATTGTGTTTTTAGATTGTTTTACATGTAAAATAATTGTTTTGCATGTGTATTTAACTTGGGTACTATAGAAATGAAAAGATAATTGAAGTAATATATAACAGCAGAAGTGTAAGCTCATGGTTATTTTTGTCTTTTAAGAATATTATTTTAGTATTAAGTAAGATTTTTATGTTATATTGTCATCTATACACAAGTGTTTTGTGTGTATCGTTTATACAGAATGGCACATATATTTCAGATTATGCAAATATAGCAAACATTAATAGAAGTAATGTGGATAGTACAGAGAATGTGCATTGTTGTAGCAGCTACTATAAACTAAACTCTTGTTCATTTATTTGAAATGGAAGCATAAAAATGATATAGAAAAATGTTTTTGAACTGGAAGCACAGAGAGGGTAAATTATCTGACTTAAGTAACAAAAATAATATAAAATATAAAATATAAAATTCTAATGCAAATGTTCTATGCCTGTTGATATTTACATTATTATATTATACTTTATTATATTTATATGTGTGTATATTTTATCAATTTTATCAATATTAATCTCCTTTCTATTTTTACTTTTCTAAACTTAATCTTATAGTAAAGCTTGTAGGAAGGAAAAACAATGGATGATAGATAATATGCTGAGGTAGTACGGCAAAAGGTTTCAAGCAGAAACTTTCTGGTTTAAATGTTAACATATCCTGATTGTTCTTAGTAAGACACTTCTGTAATTTCTGTGCTCTGCAATATTAGCATGAACAACACAGTTCAAGCTGAAGGGTTGTATGCATATATAATATTAAGATCTATCAAATCCTTTTGACCACTTCCTGTAACTCTTTGTTCACATCTAGTTATCTTAGAACATGCTGACTGTGTCAGATATTACTGGATGGGCATAAATGGTTGGGTGCCATGAGAACTATAAGTAAAAATCAGAACGTAGAAAGCTCCGAATGATACACTGATAAACTGCAGCCCATGAAGTAGAGATTTATATGAGCATAAGCCCATTCCTTTTGGATCACTAAAATTTCCAAATGGTCATCAAGGGCAGCCCATGTAGAATATAAGGCAGTAATCCAAACAATTTCACTCTGTTTGCCCTAGCAATTTTTATTGGAAACCATAGTTTTGCTAATTTCCTCTATCCTGAATTGCTGAGTGACAGTTATAGCAAGGAATATAGTGGCTAGTAATTATAAGTAGTCTTATTTACAAATAGAAAAGATGAGATAATGGTTTCAGGATCCAGTATATATCCTGGGACACATGTATTTGTCTTCATTCATAATGGTTTCACACTGTTGAAGATGCTACATGGATAAGGCATTTATATTTACCTCAGAGGCACTGAGATCAAGCTCTAATGTTTGCATTCCCTGGTTGTCCCTGAATTTGATAGTTTTGGTAGTCAAACTCAGAGGAACAACATTATTTTAGTATTATCAAAAAATCATGGAGGCTAAAACCATACTGTATGAAACCAACTTTTGGATTGTGGGTAATTTATGGAGAGATAAAATGTTTTAGCAGATTTGTTTGCATTAGAAAAGCAATAAATAAGTCAAGAAAGGAGCTTAAGAGGATTTAATTGCTTCATTTTCATATTTCATGTTAAGAAGATTGCCAAGAAATGTAAAGAACATTATTCTGTGGTAAAGTAGCATATTTAATAGGAGAATTAAAGGAATGCTATTTCCCTTTTTTCAATCACTTACAACCTTTCACTTCTCTTTTTAATTTCATATTTTTATCCCAAAATGCAGATTGGATCATAAAGATCAGCATGGCAAAATTGTAAACATTGATCTGTACTGTATAACACATAGGTAAGATCAGTGTTTTCATGACTTGGGCATCTAGTCAACCCAGATTGATCTCAAAAACCTAAGCAAAATTGGTCTTGATTATTACTTGTATAGGGATCACTGTGAAATTACATGGGTTGGGAAGTAAAAAAAACAAAACAAAAATTAAAAAGACAAAACTCAGAATGAACATCAAACCACTTCCATAATGTGAAGAAAACTGCATGGTTGTCATGGTTAAAAGTTGCACTCACCTCTGAAATATTTTTACCTTTTTAGATAAGCTAACAATAATGATGTACTCTGGGTTTCTGAATTTCTCTATTATATTGTAAGAGGTAAACCTGTAGCTGAAGATGGCATTTCTGGATGGGGTGCAAAAAAGTCAAGATGTCAATCACAAGCACCCAATGAATATCTCTTTTGAGACATGTATCAATCCTTATTAAAAAGGCTTGTGCCTGATTATTTGGCTATGCTGCCATTTTGACTTTTTTTGTCCATCCTGGAAGATGACTCTGAGTTGGAGGATACAGAAAATTTTCTTGCTTTGTTTTTAAGATGAAGAGACTGGGGTTTTTAACAAATTGAAAGCCCATCAGTAGTCTCATGGGGAATATTGTAATTGTGAATGCTCCTCTTGCCTTCAAAAGAACCTGTCTAATCCAATGAGATATTGGGCAAAAAATAGTAAGAAGCAGCTTTTTTCAAAATGTGAGAAGTATGTAAGGTAATAGTTTTATCATTTGTCTCCAATATATGAATGAATTGGACAGAAAAGAAAGTTATGGTTGAGTCAGGTCAAGGAGGTTAACCATATTTAAATTACTAAGTAGTGTCCATTTCATACCTTGTCTTTTGGGTGTGTCAATATTCATTTGCTTACCATGAAGCAAACCTTTCTACAATATTACTCTCTTTTTCTCTACCCATCTACCAGATGGCTGGTTTGATGTATTTAAAATACTAAGAATTCTTATTTTAATATATTAATGTGTTTTGTATGGAAATATTAAAAATATAAAATAGCTCATGGGTACTTGCAGGACATCATTATTTGGCCTCTAATTAATTATGATATATTTTATCTCCATGTGTTTTATTATTACCATCCTGTAAGCTCAAATACATGGGGGCGAGGGAATCATTTGTTTAATATGACTTGGACCTTGCACCATTTTAATTGTAAGTATACATAAGACAGAATAAATCCAAATGAATTGGGACAGTGATTAACAAGGAGCCCCTTGATATGGTAATGAGATTTTTAAAAAGCCTGATTCCTAAATGTTTCTAAGGGTTTCATTAACACATGTACAACTAAACTAGTTAACAGACCTGTATCTGAGCTGTTGTTGAAATCCCACTGTATTAAAACATATAATCCATTCATTAGGTACATGGCCATGTAAAATGCAGTATTAAGCATAACATTGACAGACGATACTGCGTTATTCATTTTACTTCTTTTCTGAGAACAGCATCATAGTAATAATCCTTTCCGAACTGCCATTAAATATAATTTATATAAAAAATAGATTTTCTACTTTAAGATGTGAAAAGATTGTTTGGATCAAATTTAATGATCTAGGAGCAGCGTGTTTGTGTTAGAATTGGTTTGATATTGGTTCTTTATAAACTATAGATGAGAAGGTGACAGGATTTAAAATTTTTCTTCCTCCCAATGCCCATTACATTTTACCAGCTTCCTTATGGCAGTTTCAATTAGATATTGGTAGAGAAATATTTTTTTAAAAATGGATAATGTACATAATGTACATAAAATACCAAAGGCATTTTTTTCTTTGTAAATATGCACATATTATCTGGATAGACTTTACATCATCCCAGATACTAGCTTCTGACACTGTCTTAAATACAATTTTTTTATTTCATTAAATATCATGAATGGAAAATATACAATGATTTTGATATAATTATAGAAGATTAGTTGGAGGTGCATTAAATACCCATCAGCTATCTCCAGCCAAATACTTTTATATCAACAGGTACCTTGCATGCCATACTCATAGACAGAAGCTCTCCAGAGTTTTGTTTGTAACCTATTTCCAGCTAGTAAATTTAGCTGAAGTTTTCTGTATGTTTGCCACTTTTCCTGTTATATAACTCCCTTTTTATGACTTATTTGGGGTAGAGACTGTATGGAGCTGAGCATTTACTGGTCAGATGCCCTTCTTGACACCTAAGTGGAATTCACAAAAGATATTTTTTCTTTGTGCCCGAGGAGAAAAACATCTGCCCCTACCTAGGATTTAACTCTCAGCCTTCCAAGTAGGAGGTGAACATCTTCACCACTAGGTCACAATGTCACTCCAAACTTTCTGTTAACATTATAATAGTGCCTGACTGACGGTCTTGTTGGCACTTTTTTTCAAGATATATGCAGTTACAGTATTCAAATGCCTCTAGCATCTAAATTAATTTTTTTATATCTAGATATCAAGGTAAAATTTGTATTTATACTACCATTACTAGTACCTTCTATGGATGGTCAGTCTTTGCCACTATTGCTACTGATCTGTTTTTTGACACTGGCACAATTTTATTTTAGGTAACTTAATTGAAAGTTCTTGGTAAAGATAGGAATAACAACAGAATGTAGTCCAGGAACTTATCCTGTCAGTGCTGATAAGCAAGACTACGCCATCAGTTTTAAAACAAATGAAAAGTTCTGTCAGTAGTTCTAAAACCTCCTTGACATAAACACTACAATGCCTTCTCTAAACCTCTTTTTCAAAAATACTGAAATGGAAGTCTGTCTTTATCCTAGCTATTTGTAATGCAATCTCAGCTCAAATATAATGACAGGTGTTCACCTTGAACAATAAACTGTGGTAGAAGAATGCCAGACTGCCTTACAGCAAGTCCAGTGGAATCAGCTGTGAGTGAAAAAAAATTCCTTGTGCTGAGCTAGTTATTAATTGTTAGATTTGTGAAAAATATTTATTTGCTAAGCTTTGTGGCCAATATCATTACTCTTCATTTTATTCATGTCCCTGGACAGTAATGTGATACAGATTAAAGGTTCCAAGTGACTGTTCATGACCAAGGTACATAAGTATCTTAAAATCCTGAGAGCAAATTTATTGGCTAGTTCTGTGAATATTGATAGATATAATGATATTAAAATCCATAGAAAATAACAACAACTACTTAAAATGACAGTTTCAGCAGTCAGGATGCATGTATGAAACTCCTTCGATGTTAGTAAGCAGTCAGGAGCTGAAAATTGTTCATAAGAAAGATAATCTAATGTTTAAAAACATTATTCTGATCTTACTGATTGCAATATTGTTCTTTAAACCCAGAAGAAAGCACCTGATATAAATAGAAATAAGGTAATGGACCTTGCACCTTGTCAGATGTTCCTTTATGAGTTGAAATTTTAGTCAAATATATATTTTCAAAGAAAACTTTCATTTCCGCAAATGTGCTGCCTGAATATGGCTTTTGGGGATTTTTTTTTTTTTGCAAACTAGATCAAATGGCCCTGTTTTTTCCATAAAGAGAACGTCAGCTTTATATGAATCCTAATAAATATCACTTTTTCATAAGCTCACTCAAACATCTATATTTTAGAGTTATTTAAATTTGCTGGTTCAGATCTTGCTGCTTCAAGCCATATTTACAAGAACTGGTTTTGGTAAGTGCTATATGCAGATATTCCTTTCTACAAACCAAGGTCAGGTATCAGGCATTTACAGCAAGTCTCCCATTTCCTTGAAGATTAGATGTTCCCTAGTCAGGTCTGAGAAACTACAACACACTTTATACAATTGGGATAATATAAGCTAACTGGTAAGCATATCAGCCTCTTATAAGCAAATTAAACCACAGACCAACTACCGAAACATGTTTTATGCTAATAAAATGAGTTTATGCCATTTCTTTTTCTATATTGGGTTCAAATATTTCATCTTTTCTATTTCTCCTCAAAAGAGTTATCCTAGACCATTTTTAAACCACTTAGAGACTTTAGGTGACATTTAATAAGCATTTTCATAGAGATTACAATTTTCCCTAATGCAGTAATTTTCCCTAATACAGGAATTAAAACTGTTAAATATAATCTCTGCAGAGCTGCTTGTAAGCAAGAAAAGGTTAAAAACATTTTTAAAAAATATTGAAATGTACTTTAAATTTTAACTGTAGTCGTTCAACAGCATAATACAAAATTATTTATTCAAAATTAAATCTGTATGTATTATAGGAGATGGATTTGGAGAATTTATGTGAATAATATCTGAAGGTTTTACTTTCCAGTTTGTTTGAAAATGAAATATATGTTTTAAGCATTAGCTATTAGTACAATTACAATTAGCACATATATATAATATGATGTAGCAAAAGAATCACAGTGTTTCTGATGAAAATTTCACAGATACGAACTATGACCTCCTTGTATTTATGTCTGGGCCCACTTGATTAAATGGCCAATTTCTTATGATAATTGGAAGCTAAAGAATTATTAGGCCTCACCGTATTGTTGAAAGCATGTACTAGACATTCACTTCAGTATGTCTTTTCCCCTTTAGCATTGTATTGTATCTCATGAAAGGCAGAAAAACAAAGGGGACAATGAATTCTAATATATTGCTTTTAATTCACATTATGATGAATATTTGGTTTGGATGTTCAGCGGAAAAAGTATCAATACATATTATATAGTCATTTGAACAAATACATGCAAGTTAACATTTGATCAAGAAGAAATTTAAATATATTTTATTTTTAATAGGTTGCTTTTTTTAATTTTGCCTGCTTATGATTATATTGTTGAGTTGGGAAAGCTATTCTATGCCAGGCTGGAAAAATCCAGCATAGCACAATCTTATAGAAGAATATCTGCTTTGTTAATATCTTGTATTGGTCAACTCCAATATCACCAGTGAAGATCCCCTCTCCCCAAAAGAATGTTCTCTGGGAATTTAGGCATTTTCTACAGAATATATACAGTTGTGCATATTGAAAAAATTACAAAATTTCATACCTTATTCACAGTGTTTACCCAAGATTTAAACATGCAAGCATCTTGAATGAATTGATTTATTGGTATTATGTAAAATATATTGCTTCTATTTTGGGGGGCGGGTTGTAGTGGTTTGATAATAAGTTTCTACAACGCTGGATATTGTTGTTATCCAGTTTATTTACATTAGTTCTAATGCTATCTCCAGAGAATGTATCAGTGGGTTTGAATTGGATGTCTTACGTATTAAAATATTCAAATCCTTTCCCCTATTCAATTAAGGTTTCCTCATCTCAACCTGCCCCAACTTTAGAGTCTTAATTTACTGTTTTGTGTTTGGTTAATGGGGAAACAATGGCTCCTATCCCTCTTTAGCCATAAAAGCCAATCTCTCTCAGCCCAACACAGCTCTCAGGGTTGTTGTTGTGGGGAAATTAAGAGGAAGGAGTATTGGATATGTTCGCCACCTTGAGTTGTTTATAAAAATAGTAAAAATGGGATATAAAATAAATCGTTGTGGTTATTCTAATACTACTTTATTAAATTGAATTTAAGGTACAATACTTTCTTGAAGAATTTAATGGAACTAGTTAACAGGAATTTTTCCAATAACCAGTAACCAGTTGCTATGGCTACTGTTTATATGGTACAGAAAACAATGTCTCTTATATTTTCATCCTCAAACTATTATTTTCCCTTAAATCTTGAATTTTGATTCTGTTCTGTGGGAATTCTGATAAAAAAAGTTAGAAGATTTTGATTGTATAAAAAGTTCACTGTTGAGTGGAACAGCTTATGTAAATGAATGATTCAGATTCTGATGAGATATTTGAATGAAGATCTTCCAGTAATACAGAACTCTCTATCCTAGTGTGTCTTTGATTAACTTTAAATATTCTATTTTTCTCTGCAATTAATAAATAACTTTCCTTTGAATTTCTTAGCCACAGCTGGTTTAATTCACTATTTGTAGCTTCTCTCCCAGCCCAGACATAAGTGCCTAACATTGTTCTCTAATACATGCATGCCTACAGAGTTACCATTTTTATTTGTCTAACTTTAAATTGATTAGAACATATTAATTTTTAAATAAGTGTCACATATCCTTAACCAAGCACTACAAGGTTGAGAAGCCTTCATGGTTTTAAAGTCTGAACCAAAACTAAGTGAGGAGAATTTTAAAAATATGGGCTGCCCTTCATTAGCCCTCATGATATCTCCTGACAGGCAGTGTGCGTTGATGTTGCCATGCCAGGCCAGGGCAAGACCAGCTGCCATGCACCATTTACCCTCTGTCAGCAGCTTCAGTCAGTGCCTGGGCAATACTGTACACACAAGTCTGTCATGCGTCAGCCTCAATTAGGCTCAGTTTGCTGCGCTTGAGAAAAGCAACAGCCCCACTGTTAACTATTTTTGTTCTCTCTGTCGCTCTCATTTCCTTACTTCATTCAACTGTCTTTGCAGACTGTTTCTTGCTTGACTAAAGTTTTCCTAGGGTAATTCTTGAAAATAGCAATAGCAGCATAGGAGGAAGGAAATGGATAGGAAATAAAATATCAGCAAGGTTTCATTACACTCTTTGGTGTTTTGTTGCTCTGTGGAAGAAATATAAACATTTACCACATGGTCTTTTTTTGCCATGATGTACTAAGATAGGCTGGCGATACAGTTTAATGAAGTTCTAAAAGTTGACTCTATTGGTTACATGGGGATAAATAGAAATATTGATTATTTCATGTATTTATTCTAGCTATATGTCTCTTTTCCTCCAGGAACTCAGGATAGTAGTTATGCTTCTCTCCCCCTTCTTGTTCTACCTTTACAATAAATCATGGCATTTTGCACCTCGTCCAGGTGCAAAACACACATGACTATTTATGAAATAGTCATGAAAATTTTTCATTTTAATGTACATTAAGTCATTTTATAGTACTCTAATGATGTGGGATTTATAGAGACTTATGGACCTTGTCAGTGTGAAAATTACACCAATCCAGATTATTGCTGTCAGCTATTGGTAACAAGTCTGTGTTTGAAAAGAATCAAAACAATGTAAATCCAGTGATATGTGGGGCAGCAGGAGGTGTTGGGGAGGAAGATGGAGTTGATCGCTGAGAACAAGCAGAAGAAAGTAATGTGTTTTTTTTTTTCATACATACATACAGTGCAAAAGTTTTAGATTTGTAGAAATAGTATAATGTCCATATATAATAATATTTCAGTTTCTCTATTAGAATACAACCAGAAAATACAGGAAATTTGTATGGAGTATTTAAAAACAGTACTCAAAAAGTAGAAAAAATAGTTTTCATAGACTAAAACGGTAACTTACATTTACACCTGAGCAACAGCAGAAACCTGGTTCCCGTAAACATAAATGGAATGGAACGTAAATACTTTCATTAGTAATACCTGTATGTGTCCTGCTATTTCATGCCAAAATGACTACTGTGCAAAAAGATCTATTATACCAGGTTTGTGCAAGACATACTGGAGGATTATATACAATACAGACACGTAAAATATTTCAATTATAATTGGGAAAAAATGACAAAGGGCATTTTCGTGCAAATCAAAAGATCATAAAATGATACAACAGAAAAGTACTGAAGGTACTTTCATGATCTGTTTACGTAGCTAATATTTCTCTACACTCTTCAAACTTAGAGAAAAGAATTGTGTAAAGAATTTTTCTTTTTCAAAAATGTGAGGTTTTCTAAAAAAAAACCAAAACAATGAGTATAGATCAAACAGCTTGAATCCTGAGTCTTCTAAATGCACTATAAAAAGTGAATAGGAAATTGTGTATGTGTGTATATTTATAGTATTAGCTACAGACAAAGATTATGAATCAAACTATACTTATATAATTTCTGAATGTAGCTAATCTTATAAGTTTGCAGTGCTACATGGTTGAATTTTGATAGGCCCATAACCATTCAGACAATTCCATGATGTACAAATTTAAATTTACAAATGGTTTTCAAGAATAATTAACAATAGAGCAAATTTCAGTAGTCCAACTAAATGACTACTTATGACAAGAGCACTATGTTGACTCTGTCCTGGGGCAGAAATGTAGAATTGAATATCATCAGCATATTTTTTTTATTGAAATTTTTTTTAAATTTTACAAAAACAAATCCCCTTCCCATACCCCCCCCCCCAACCCTAGCTCACCCACCCCCTTCCCAACCTCCCAAACCCTCCCCTGGACTTCCCAGAGCTGAGTACAGGCTTAATTAAAAAAAAAAACTTAAAACACTTTTAAAACCTAAACAAATTTAAATACAATCATCATTCTGTATAAACTCCCTCCAAAAACACAAATTTAAACATTACTTTCTTTGAATATCTATATCTATAATGTAAAATCTAATTTCTCCCTCTTTCTTTATCCTAAAACGAAAAAATAAACATATAAACCTTTGTTATACCATTAAAACTAAATACTCTTAAAAAACTTAAAGTAAATACATATTTCCTTCAATCTTCATAATCTTCTCTCCTATCCAAAAAGAAAAAACTTAAAAAACCTATAAGTCCAATATCACCAGCATATTGAGGATACCTCACTCCATGATGATGAATTACATTGGGTATAGGCTTCTATAGATGTTAAATAACTGCAGTGTCAACATCCACAAGATGGCAGGTGTGGGACCACAAGTTAAGGCTCACCCTTTTTTGCATGTGCAAGCAGTATTGACTCACATACAAAAAAGACTGATTTGGATTGCAAAACCGTTATAAAGTTTATTTATAAATAAATAAACAATTTATTTATAACATTTATTTGGCTACCCAATTCAAACAGTAGAAGTCTTTTTTACATCAATTTTTTGGTGTTCAGAAATCATCAATAACTAACACAAAATACAAAGGAAAACAACATATAACATTAAAAGTCAATTAAAGCAATTAAATAACAATCATAATTAAAGCACACTATAATTCAGTGGTGGCGAACCTATGGCACTCATGCCAGAAGCGGCACTCGGAGCCCTCTCTGTGGGCACACGTGCCGTTGCCCCAGCCTCGCCTCCCCCATGACCCCTCCTCACCAGCAGCCCCCCTGGAGGAGAGTCACCCCAAGCATGGCCCACACAGAGCAGCACAGCCAAGGACATGGCAGCCAGGCAGTGTAGACAAGACTCTGCCCTCATGCCCCATCCCGCAGTTGATGCTGTGGGGCGCAGGCAGAAAGCATGGCCGCCATGGTGCTGCTGGGCTGTCTGGGCAATCTGCAGTGGGCTCTGGAGGCGGTGAGTGGCCCTGAAGGCAGGCGGGGTGGGGGACGGGGTGGGGGCAGAGCAGGGTCATGGTGAGTGGAGCAGGGGTGGGGCCGTTTTTGGGCACTCGATCTCTAAAAGATTTACCATCACTGCTATAATTCATCTCATTGGGATTTTACTCAAAGGCCTGGGGATGCAGCCAAATCCTGAATATCTTTCCAAAGACCTTCAGAGTCAGAACCAACCATATATCAGATAATCATTCTAAAAGTCAGAGCTGTCACATACTGTAATAGGAACAAGATTCCACAATGAGTGGCCTGGAGTTTATCTTCCCTGTTGAAGCATTAAGATGGACAGTTATTTTCAGAAGCACAGATAACCCTGTCCTATACATCCTATAACATCAATTTGCACTAGAAGCTTCTTGAGAACCACTGTAGCTTGCGGAATAGAGTTGTCACACATACATAGCAAGGAAGACCCTTAATTACCTGCACTACTGCATTGTGGACCAAATGAAGGTTCTAGGGGACAGTTGAACCAAAGCCTGTTCTTCGTCTTTCAGATGAATGACAGAATCTTGCAGATTTTGGCAGCTCCCAATAGATATTGTTGGGGGACAAGCAATCTGTTATAATTTATTTTTTTTGCTTTTATTCTCTATTAACCTTTATCACCCTTTATTGTGATGATTTATTGTTACAATTGGTTGCCTATTTATAAGCCAGTTATGTAAAATGTAAGGTAATAATATTCTATTTTGTACAAGTTATTAGGCAAATATTACATTACTATCTAAATAGAAGGACAAGCTTGAGGTCCAGTAAGTAGTATAGATACTTACTATTAATATCTAATATTAATTATTAGATATTTTTCTTTAACTATCCATTTCATTTTGCTTTGATATAAAGTTATGAATTTATTTAGTGTGAAGTTTGAAACTTTAAAGCTACTATTTCATGCACATGGAAATTACTCTCATAAAGCTAACTAGAACCTCTTTGCTAAAGATTCCTTTATTAATGATGACAATATTAATGACATATCCATGCAGCTGTCAGATTTCTAACTTACAAAAATGCTAATGCAAACACTTAATAAACAGGTAATTATCTAATATGTTTAATTTAACAACCTTGTATATTTTTTAAAAAGCCTGGGATTCACATCCTGTTGTACAAATACAGTGAAAATGTTTGATATTATTTTAAGATTTATATGACAAGACAATTTATCTCTGCTGCACAACAACATTGTAGAGGCCATCTAGATTGAAAGCTAGGAGGATCATGGGTGACAATCTGTTCCAAGCTACTGACACTACATGACCCTGGGCAAGTCACTTGACTTTCTTGTACCTCTCTCAAATCAGCTGGAAAATTGGGTAACAAAAACAGGATATCCTAGAAAACCAGATGCTGCCTTAGAATTGAGGCTGTCCTGGCAAACAAATGATAAAGATCACCAGTATCCTAGAACTAAAGTGGATTTGCTGACTCAGTATGAAACTAATGAAAGATCAACCTGCATCCGAGAGATCTTGAAGTGGTCATTTATCTTGGATTCAGCTACAGATTCCATAAAATAGATACAATAATTGTAAATAAAAAATAGACTAGAGAATTTAGGATAGTGAAGAGATAACTATGTTTTTAGGTAACAGAACAAGGAAATAGTTAGATAACACAGATATTTCCATGCAAAAGTGGGACGTATTTATGTATAAATCAAAATATTAAAAAAATATATAGTCTAAATTTAATCAGTCCTTTTTTATAAGACAAAATTGAATAGTATCACAAACCATGCAGTGATTATGATATATTTTAAACTTCTTGTTGATTAATTCCCAAATATAATATAAAGAAATAGATACCCAAATGTTTACCTCATTAATTATTAAATTATTATTTTCATATTTTCTTAAGGGTAGTTATTGTAACTGTAACTTTTAAATGGCTCTAATTATGATTTGAATAATAAACTATACATAAGACCAGAAATGAAATCTCAAAAGAGATATTGAGATACTGGGACAAAGTGTTTGGCCCAAATGCTTGTTTCCTATTCAGAATTGTAAGATGTGATGGCCTTTTCATATTTGATCTCCACTTCATTTATAATGGACAAAAAGATGGGATGCAAATATTTTCAATGGATAAACCTAGAATGGCAATTACATGAAGAAAGCTCTGAGTTTTCAGCATTATGTTTCCAGCTTAAGCTAATTGTTGTGAAAGAAATATGTAAAACTGACATATTTATTTAATTTATGAAAGTCATACAGGTATGGATCCACTAGCCAGATAGTCATCATAGCCACTTTTGTACTCTTATTACAATGTTTTCTTATTAAAGGAAAAAGTGATAGGGGAATAAGGCATATCGGCTATTTTTAAAAAAATTGGCACAGATTAGACAAATAGTTAAGGCTGTCCAGATCTTATGAAAGAGGAATTTCAAGACACATGGAATCACTAAGGCCAATCTTTTCAATCTAACCAGCCACATCTTTTCCCAGATTCACAATTCCCATTGTTGCCATAGGTATTTGCATACACAAACATTTCTCTTCATTTCCCCCCAGTAGAATGTATGCAGCTAGTACATAGGCACAGAACATAGAATAATAGAGTTGAAAGGGACCTTGGAAGTCTTCTAATTCAACCTTCTACCTGAGCATGAGATCATATACCATTTAAGATAAATGGTTGTCCCATTTCTTTTTGAAAGCCTCCAATATGAAGCATCCACAACTTCTGAAGGCAAGCTGTTCCATTGGTTGGCAACCAAGAATAGTCACCTGAGCCTAAGAGTTTTTTCATATGCACTCCCACAGCCTAAGAGGTTTTCATATACAGTTTCCAAAGCACCTTTCTCAAGCATGATGGATGGAGAATCCACCAATGAGTTGACTCTATCCTGCTGCCCAATCAGATTAAGTCAGTCAAAGTTGCCACGCCCATCCTGGTCTGAGATTACCCAGTCTCAACTTAGTCTGTTCGTCCAGATGGACGTGACAATTTTGACTCCCAAATTCTTTCTTCGGGCAGGTTAGATATAGGTAACATTTTTATCCCTACCTTTCCCCTCCCCCCATTGATGGATTCTCCTTGTTAGGGCTGTTCAGAGGCTGCAGAGCCTCCGTTCGCCCTTCAGAATTCACTGGCCTCAGCTTCTACCTTCTCACCTTGCTTTTATCAAGGCCCCTCAGTTCGAATTGCAGCCGCCATTTTACGAGCCACACACCTGTCATTCTCCCAGGCCCTTGCCTCCTCGGATAGACATAGCTGGGAGTAGTGGGGTCAGTGCGATTCACAACGCACCCCATTAGAGCCCGTTTCAAGGCATTCCTTGGTCTAGCCAACAGCTTCTGGCCCTGGGAGCTCTGTGCTGCCTGAGGCACTGCGGCCGATGCGCCGATCAGCTGTGAGGCCCGGCAGCTTCCTTTGCTTATATCTGACTCAGCCTCAACTCCCTGGAAATTAGAACTGTCAGGGGATTCGGATTCAGTCAAGAGCTGCCATTTTAAGCGCGCCTCTCATCGCCGCACCCCAGCAACCAGCTGAATCGGATTGAGTGCCTTTTCTGGTATTAGCTAAGGTTTCCCCTCAGCAAGCAATGCGGCCGCCATTTTGAGGCGTTTCATGACGGATGGGCCCTTATAGGCCTATTCCATGTGAAGGTTTATCACAGTCTCTGATAATTCGTGCTTCTGAGAGACTGCTGTTAGCCTGCCTTTCAGCTGATTGTCAAGCGTCCCGGCTTGCCCAGGTTGGATTTTAGAAATGTTTTTTTCTAGCTTCCCTAAAAGCGATCGTGGCGGGCACCATTTTGTGCACCAAACGACGCTCCAGTGACTTGGCCCAGGCCACCACAGATAGGAGCCTAGCATAGAATCCATCAGGTGCCATACTTTACTTACCTTCCTAGATCAGTTTACCTTCAGGTACCAGACAAGGCTGGACCTGACCACCTGTAACAATCAGAGAGCAGATATTAAGGAAGGCCCACAATTCCCTGCAAGGCAGTAATCTGCATCCAGTTTCACTGGATTAGTGCCAGTCTCCAAATTCCCCGTCGACAGATAGGTAATTTAGAACCTCATCAGCTTAGCCTGCCTGCCAGTCTGCATCTAGTGACTGCTCACTAATCCCTGATCATCGCCACTAAGTGAGACTCGTGGATCTCATCATTGAGCGCATATTAAATCTAGGCATAAGCCTGCGCATTATTTATTTATTTATTTATTTATGAGACTTATGTACCGCTTTAAGTGCAAGCACTCTCTAAGCGGTGTACACCAGTAAGCAATGTATATATATATATATTTACATTGCCCCCAACAATCTGGGTCCTCATTTTACCTACCTCGGAAGGATGGAAGGCTGAGTCAACCTTGAGCCGGTGAGATTTGAACCGCTGACCTGCTGAACACAGTCAGCTAAAGTGGCCTGCAGTACTGCACTCTAACTGCTGTGCCACCTCGGCTCTTAATAGAGAAAATTAGAGATAATATGGACCATTCTCACTTCTCATTCAGTGACGTGTGCAGCCTTCTGCACTAAACGTGACTCTGGGCTTGCTGGTGGGCCGGACTGTCACTGATCCACGTGCACATCAGTCCCACTTCGGTGCAGACCGAGATTGTTCTCAGCTTTCCGCTGCGACCTTCTCGATTCATCATGGCAGATAACACCGCGCCACAGGCTTCTACCTCTGCTGGACATACCAAATGCAAGTCCCCCACTCAAGAAGCCACGGCTAAAGTCAAGGCCAAGTAGAAGGCCAGTTCTGGCAAAAGACCAAGCAAATCTGCCGAAAAACAGGCCAGTTATGCAAATCGTGCCTTGGAGAAACAGTTCTCCCGGGCAGAGGCAGGCTGTAGGGCAAACGGACAAGGCTCCACTTTCCGCACTTGGGGTGCCAGCTGGCGACTTACAACTTATTCCTCCGAATCGGGCTTGGTCTACAGAAAGAGAGCCTCTATTCCGGGTTTTGGTCAGGAAGGTCCACCCCTCTTTGGAGAGGGACTTGGACCCCAGGGTCCTTCCATAGCACCCGCAGCCACATTCATGCCAACGGCAGCCGGACTTTGGCCTTCACAGGATCTCTCATTCACGGATCAACTGCAGGCCATGATTTCCCAGACGGTTCTCCAGGCGATGGCTTTCACTGGACGTCAACGGTCACAATCCATTCCAGGGTCCTCAGCAGCTCCACCAGACTCGGCGCGACACGGCATACTCGACCGTCTGGATTCAATCTCACCACCTCATTCCCCGGGCGACTCCTTGAGCTCCAACAATTATGACTACTCGGCAGAACAGTGGTCGGACTGTGAAGACCCACCTCAAGATCCTCCTCCCATTGTAGAGCTATTTAATCCCACACTCTTCCCATCTCTGCTACGCAGGGCATGTGCAGCGGGTAAGATCGTTCCAGACCCTATCCCTACTCCAGAATCGTCCTCTACTCAGGACACAGATCCATTATTTTCAGAGCCAGTAACCAGGCACCAGCATATCCCCTGTCCACCTTTGTTCCTCAAGAATATACAGGGGCAATGGAAATCCCCGGGCGCCATTCCTTCCCAAGAGGGAGCAGAACGCAGGTTGGTGGATATGGCTCCAACTCTAACGGAGCTATTGGAGGTGCCTAAGGTAGACAATTCCCTGACTCCTTTATTCTCCTCTACCAAGCTGCCAGGAGATATCTCTGACGCCTTAAAGGCAGAGGACAAAACGTCCGACCTCTCCTTGCGCAGAACACACCAGGTGTCTGCATGGGCAGCAAAAGCGGCAACCTCCGCCTCCTTCTTTGCCAGAATTTCCCTCATCTGGCTTAGACAACTCCAGGCCAGAATTCCCCTAGAGGAAGTGAGGATCCACCAAGATTTGACCAAGCTGGTGGCAACCTCAGAGTACATGGCGGACATATCCATGTACGCCGCCAGACAGTCTGCCCGAGCCATGGCCTCCAGTGTCGTCACTCGAAAACTACTGTGGCTTAAAAACTGGAGAGCGATAATAAGCACAAATGGCGGGTGGCTACAGCCCCATTTGGCGGAGGGCGGCTCTTTGGGGAGATGCTAACTTCCTATCTGGTAAAGAATAAGTAGAAACACAAGGTGATCTCTCATCTGATCAGGAGATTAAATAGGCAGTTCTTTCCTTATGCTCGTTGGATGGGACCAGTCTTAGATGCTGGCCAACCATCCTGGTCCTTCGTTGCCAAACAAGACCGTTCGTTTGACAGGGTGAGTTATAGGGACAGGACCCGACAGCAGAACCAGGATAAGCCACCCTTTTGAGGCAGGGGAGGCCGTCCTTTTCGTCGCTCCAAGTGACTTGGGGGAGGGGCTCCCATTGGTGGCCGACTCACCTTTTTTTATCCACCAATGGGAAAACACAACGATAGACTCCTGGGTGCTCCGCACCATAAGGGACAGTCTGTCCCTGGAGTTTGTAACTCCACCTATAAATCGCTTTATTTCCTGTCCAAGGATAAGGAACCCAACAAAAGTAGGCCTCATGATGGAGGCCATTCAACACCTATTAAACATAAGGGCCATAGAGGAGGTACCAGCGGGCCATAAGGAAGGGGATATTACTCCATCCTTTTCGTAGTTCCAAAAATCTCAGGGGAGTGGAGGGTGATCCTCGACCTCAAGGGTCTGAATTCACACCTCGAGTATCAAAAGTTCCAGATGCAGACACTCCACTCCATCCTGGGCACCGTCAAATGGGGGGACTTCATGACGTCCATCAACCTTACGGAGGCATACCTCCACATCCCCATCCTTCTGGATCATCAACGATTTCTGAGGTTTTGTTACGGCAACCGCCACTTCCAATACAAGGCCCTATGTTCGGCTTCTTGTCAGCCCCCAGGGTCTTCACCAAGATTTTGGCTGTCCTCATGGCCCACTTGAAGTTGGCACCGGTTCATGTCCAGTGCTTCCTGGACAACATCCTTATACAGTCCTCTATTCCGACCACCCAGTTGGACGTGGCCTTAACAATCAAGACCCTTCAGGACCACGGTTTTTCGGTAAACTTTCAGAAAAGTCAGACGGTTTCCTCGACCCACCTTCTGCATCTGGGCGCAGTGATAGACACAGACTCATGTTTTCCTATCAAGGGATCATCAGGACAGCATCCAAGATCTGGTCCTCAGGGTTTGAAGGGAGCATGTAGTGACACTGGCCTTGCTCTCCCAGATCCTGGGGAAGTTAATATCATGCATAGCAATAGTACCCTGGGCCAGACTATACTCTAGGACCCTTCAATGGTTCTTACTCCCATTTCAGAGACTGGGCACCAGCTCCTCTAACCAACTGGTAAGGATCCCACCTCAGGTCCTCCAATCCCTCGTTTGGTGGACCTCCCCAGCCATAGCCAGAGGGCCACTGTTCCAGGAACCCCCTCAAATCATCCTGACCACAGATGCCAGGCTATTCGGCTGGGGAGCACATCTCCAATCTCAGTTGGCTCAGGCTGATGGTCCTGGTTAGACCTGAAGCACAACATCAATTGGTTGGAGCTCAGGGCCATCCATCTGGCTCTTTGCCACTTCTCCAACAAGATTATGAGACAACATGTGCTGGTCCTCACGGACAATGTGGTGGCGAAGGCCCACATGAACCAGCAAGAGGGCACTCATTCCAGGTCCCTCATGGCGGAGGCCTGATTGCTGGGTTCTTGGGCAGAGAGCAACCTTCTTTCCATCAAGGCAGAGCACATTTCAGGAGAGGCGAATCGTCAGGCGAACTTCCTCGGCAGGTCAACAGTGGACCATTCAGAGTGGGGACTGCACCTGGATCTCTTTGTGGAGATCGCAGAGAGGTTCGGCCATCCACTCCTGGACCTGTTCACCTCTCCACAGAACGCTCAACTTCCCAGATTCTTCTCACAGTTTCCTTCTCTGGGGGCGGAGGGAGCGGACTCTCTATGCAGTCCATGGCCACGGGGCCTACTCCTCTCCCTCTGATTCTGGCAGTTATCAGAAGGATACTGCAGGAACAGGGGGAGGTAATACTCATTGCACCACACTGGCCGAGACAACCGTGGTTTGCAGACCTTGTGAGTCTCTCCACGTCTCTCCGGTGGAGGATTCGTCCTGGTCGCATAGTCCTAACTCAGGGAGCCCTGCAACATCCAGAGCCCCAATGGCTCCAATTAGTCACCTGGCTTGAGCGCCGGACCCTGACACGGGAGTCATACTCATCAGGCGTGATTGACGTGATTCAGGCCTCCAGGAGACCAGTGACTAATCGTATTTATGATTATACTTGGCGGAATTTCTGCCACTGGTGTGACAAGACTCACTTGACTCTCTCGGAAGTGACCATCCCTAAGGTCTTGGACTATTTATTAGAAGGCATCAACCTGGGCTTAACGCCCTACACTATTCGAGACAGGTGGTGGCCCTATCCACGGTGCTTTCTTGTGACAAATCAGAGTCATTGTCTCAGCACCCTATGGCCCGCTCCTTTCTTAAAGGAGTCACTAACAGAAAACCACCCGTGGTTCACAGATATCCCTCCTGGGAGTTACCGCGGGTTCTCCAGGCCCTTACTAAGTCACCCTTCGAACCCATTAGAACCTGTTCTTTGCGGTCCTTGTCGCTCAAGGTCGCCTTCTTTATAGCCATTACCTCAGCTAGATGCATTTCGGAGCTAGCAGCTATTAGAGAGGATTTATGCGTCTTTCACAAAGACAGAGTGGTCCTCAGATTGGACCCCTCCTTTATCCCCAAAATCAACACCATGTTTCACAGAACGCAGGAAGTCATTCTCCCATATTTTTGCCCTCACCCGTCACATGATTTGGAACGGCAATGGCACACTCTGGACATCCGCAGAGCCTTATGCTATTATATCAAACGGATGGCGGCCTTTCGTAGGTCAGAAGCCCTCTTTGTCTCATTCCAACCTTCTTCTATGGGGCAGAAAGTGTCTGCCTCTACCATTGGAAGGTGGATCAGGGCTTGCATAGCAGGGGCATATTTGTCGCTCTCCCTGTCAGTTCCAAGTCATGTGATGGTGCATTCCACTCACAGCGCTGCCACCTCTGCTGCGTGGGCAACACAGGCTTCTATAGAGGACATTTGTAAGGTGGCGACATGGTTTTCGTCTTCTCCCTTTATTTGGCATTACAGACTAGATAAGTTTGCCTCTACAGATGTCTCCTTTGGTCGGAGAGTGCTGCAACAGGTAGTGCCAAGACCCAGGACACAGGCCCCAATTGATTCCCTCCCATAGGGACAGTGGGGCTTTGGTATGTGCCATTGGTGGATTCTCCATCCATCATGCTGGAGAAGGAGTGTTGGCTTACCTGAACGCCTCTTCTCAGCATGATGATGGAGAATCTATACCCACCCCTCTTAGGGTCTGTTAGGTCCTGTGTCGGGGGGTTAGGTTTTTTTGTCCTTTTTTCGGGAGTCAACATGTCTGACTATCATCAATTGCTTCGCCTTCGTTGAGACTGGGTAACCGCAGACCAGGACAGGTGTGACAACTTTGACTGACTTAGTCTGATTGGGCAGCAGGATAGAGTTAACCCATTGGTGGATTCTCCATCATCATGCTGAGAAGAGGCGTTCAGGTAAGCCAACGGTCCTTTTCAATGAATTTTAATATTCTTTGAAAAGAAATATTGGCTTACCCTTGAATTACACTAGAAAATAGAGAGGCTAAATCAGTGCTTGGCTACGGGTTAAGGTTACAATAATGCCTTTTCATTATTTAGTCTGACACATGTCATTAAAAAAATCTATGTTCCTAGATGGCTACCTATGTTCCAAGGTAAGTAGTGAAGATAAATTGTTGGGGAATTAATAGCAGTGGTATACCAAATCTACTATAGAGATTTTTCAGCAAACGATTACATACTTTGAATCAGAGCCTCATCTATGACTTCTTTTCATTCATCCTAACCCTAACCCTGGACAAGTCCCTGCAATTTTCTTGGCAAGGTTTTTTTAGAAGTGGTTTGCCATTGCCTTCTTCCTAGGGCTGAAAGTGACTGGCCCAGAATCACCCATCTGGCTTTGTGCCTAAAGCAGTTTTAGAACTTACAATGTCTTACAGATAATTCCCTGATGCCTTAACTATGACACCAAACTGACTAGTCATCTAAAAATAACTATTAAAAGGACTCCTATGACATAAGGAAATTGCTTGTGTAACTGGTTACTTTGTCTACTTGCTTTCTACTTTGTATTCTTTATCTCCTGTGATTAAAATAATTTACCTCCATAGTAATTCTTGCTATACTGCTGGTTCCTGGGCTCTGTAGGGAGACAGCCATAGTTCATTGGTTGACTCATGATATGGATTCTCAAAATATGCCTTCCATCAGGTGCACATTCATTCAGACGAGTAACAGATCATGCAAAAGTTCAACTTTTAAAAATATTTAGTAATATTTAGCTATAGTAATTACAATAACCAGCTTTTATTAATTGGCTGATATATGATATGTCTCAGGAATTTTTTAAAAATATGTACCTTAGTGGCAGATGTTGATATTATTTTGAAACTTTTGAGAGGAATCATAAAATATGTTGAAATCATTGTTTCATGAAAAAAGCAAATAAAACTATCTTAAATGTATTACTTCTATTCAGTGTAGGTAGTAATGCTAAGACCATTCCTGTTAGACTTTATTGCAATTTCATGAAGTGCTGCATATCATTTTAAAAAGGCATAATAAATTGCTACTGATGGTATTGTGTCTGCATATATGTATGCACACACACACACACACACACATATATATATACATACATACATACATACATACATATACATACAAATACCCGCAAAAACCTCAGAAAACAAATATATATATATATTCTGAGGTTTTCGCGGGTATTTGTATGTAGGTCTTTGGTTGTTCGGGTTTTCTCCCGCGTAAAATTGGAAGTGTCTTGGCGACGTTTCGACGAAGTCCCATTCGTCATCTTCAGGCTGGTGTTTTCAGCTTCGTGCTTTGAGCAGCAATGTGTGGTCTTAGCTGTTTCTTCCTTTTAACTGCCAGTGGGGGTATGAACTGATTGGGTGGGAGCTTGGCTGTGTTCTGATTGGGTGGAGGTGTGTTCTGAATGGTTAGGGGCTTGGCTGTGCTCTGATTGGCTGGGGGAGTGTTCTGTTTGGTTGTACTCAGGTTAGTCTGAGTTGCAGAGGGGTTTGAGATTTTGGGCTGCCTTGCTATTTTTTGGCTTCAGTTCGTGGTCGTGCCTCCTCTTCATGGAGGGTGTCAGTTTGCTTCATGTATGGATTGGAGGGGTTTAAAGTGGCTAATGATGCAGCTGTGGTCTGGCTTCTGGTTTGTGGTCGTGCCTCGTCATCGGTGTGGCTTTGGGTTTGTTTTTTGCGTGGATGTGTGGTGGTGACCTCCTGTGTGGTTTTTGTGAGTGTGGGTCTGGTATCATTTTTTGTGTTAGGGAGTCGTTTGTCAATAAGGGCGGGTTTCCAAATGGCTGGTAGGCGGGAGGTATCATCTCGCTTGTTCATGCTGTGTGGGCGTTTTTCTATCTCGATGGCTTCTCTGATTATTCTGTTATTAAAATGTTCACTTTTGGCAATGGTTCTGGTATTTTTAAAGTCAATTTCATGTCCTGTGGCTTTAAGGTGTTGGACCAGGGAAGATGTTGGTTCCTCTTTTTTGACTGAGTTCTTATGTTCTTCAATGCGTGCACTTATTCTTCTGTTGGTTTGTCCGATGTATGTGGTGGGACAAGTGGTGCATGGGATTTCGTATACTCCTTGATTTTCTAATTCAATTTTATCTTTGGGGTTTCTAAGGATGGTGGATATTTTTCTGTTTGTGCAGAATGCTGTTTTGATGTTGTGTTTATGGAGGATCTTACTGATTCTGTCTGTGGTGCCTTTTATGTATGGGAGGAGGGCTTTGCCGTTTTCTTGTTCTTTGTCTTGGATTTTAGTGGGGGTTTCTTTTTGGATTAGGTTTGTAATCTTATTTCTATGGAATCCATTGGATGTTAGTACATTGGTGAGAGTGTGTAGTTCGGGTTTTAGGTGTTGTTCGTCAGCTAAGCGTTTTGTTCTGGAGATGAGTGTCTTGGCTACAGAGTTGATCTGTGCTGGGTGGTGGTGTGAGAGAGCGTGAAGATAGCGGTTTGTGTGTGTTTTCTTCTGGTAGATGGTGTGTCCTAGGGAGCCATTGGATTTCTTGTAGACTAAGACATCCAGGAAGGGAAGTTGGTTGTTAGCTTCTGTTTCCATGGTGAACTGTATTTTGGGGTGTAGGCTGTTGAGGTGTGTGAGGAAGTTGTCCAGTTTTTCTTTCCCATGTGGCCAGATTATGAAGGTGTCGTCTACGTATCTGAGCCAGAGTTTGGGTTTGTGGTCCGATTTTTCTAGAGCTTGGGTTTCAAAGTGTTCCATGTAGAGGTTGGCAATGACAGGTGAGAGGGGTGATCCCATGGGTGCTCCTTTTGTTTGTTTGTATTTTTGTCCATTATAGATGAAGTATGTATTGATAGGCAGTGGTTGGTCAGATCTAAGATGTGTTAGAAAAGAAAAGAAACAACTAAGACCACACATTGCTCCTCGAAGCATGAAGCTGAAAACACCAGCCTGAAGATGACGAATGGGACTTCATCAAAATGTCACCAATATACTTCCAATTTTACATGGGAGAAAACCCGAACAACCAAAGACCTACATACAAACACCTGCGAAAACCTCAGAAAACATATATATGTATATGTGTGTGTGTGTGTGTGTGTGTGTGTGTATGTATATATATATATATATATATATATATATATATATATATATATATATATATATATATATATATCTGTATCTGTATTTATAGGCTTTTCCACTTCATTTAAGTCTAGTAAATGAGTAATACACCTGGAAATACTTGCATTTTAATGGCATGTTATTAACACTTTTTCCTCATATGTTCTGGATTTTGTATGGTTGATAACTTTGAAGATTGTGGTATGGAATTTATTGTAGACTTAATGCTTTTAAATCATTTGCTTCCAATCTTGTGAAAAGAGCTTTATGTTTGGAGGGTAGTGTTAATCCTTCTGAGGTAAAGACTTTCACAATTCTTAGGGCTTTGCCTATAGCAGTATAAAATGTTATTATTAAGGCAGAAAGGTTTATTTTCCTAAAAAAAAATCTTATCTGTAAAAATAAGTTCTTATGGTCCTCTCAGAGGCCATTTCGGAGGAGGATGAGTTGTGGACAGGGAAGGCATGCCAGGGGCTGAAGACGATGATGTCCTGGGCCCTTCAGGCATTGGGGGAAGTGGTTGACCAGATGGAGAGCTGCATGCTTGCACAGACACAGGAGAGGATCAGCTACTGACCCGCAGTGGTGCTGATAGGCAGCCAATCTCCTCTGATGAGGAACAGCTACCTGCTCCACTCCATCCAAGGGCAAGGAGAGTGGAGCATAGGCAAGCCTAGAGAAGGGCTGCAAGACTACTCAGGAGGAGGTCACCCCACCCCTCCTCATAAGGAACACCTGTAGGGGAGTAAATTAAGGAGAATCCATGGGGGGTTAGTCTTTGCTTTGGCTTACACTCCTCGAGCTTTTACTCGTGCCTGTTGCTATTTGCCTTGTCTTGCTTGGATGATTGCTCTTCGCATTTTGTTTTGGACCTCACCAGTTCTTTGGTGGCTACATCTGGCCTTTGTTTCACTGGGGCTTTGGAAGTGCTTCTTTTCTGGGACCTGTTTCTTGTCCTGAGGACTGCCCTTGTATAGTGCCTGGACCCTGCCTGGTGGATTGGACTTGGAACCCTAGACTTGCCCTGTATGGGTCTTCTTTGTACTATAGGGGCTGTTGTTTGGGGGACTGAGGATGGAACGTTACTGGTTGTTAGAGGGCCATTGGCTGGAACATTGTTTAAGAGAAATAAAGAACTCTAGAGGCCTGCCTTGCCTTGGCTACCTGGGTCATAACAGTTCTGTTTACCACAATAGACATCTCTCTTTCTCATCTATATTTTGAACAATACTTAATAAACAATACAATAATAGCAAATAAAAAATATAATTTCTCACAGCCTTTTGTATATTTTATACATCTTCTTGAAGGTTTTAAAACATTGAGGAAGCAGTCCTCCTAATCTCCTAATCATTTAATACTAATAAATTTCAATAATATTTCTGGGATATACAGGACAACTTGTTTTATCAAGGAAACAATTCACCTGTGTTTCCCTTGGGTTGTGAGAGAGATACTGGATAGGTTCATGTTTCAAAACATTGGGAGTAGAAAGAAGACAACTAATGACTCCATTAATTTGCTGGTTTTGTACCAGAGCTCCAGTACTGCAGAATATCAGAGGATGTGACCAAAGATTCCAGACATTATGATGTCAGCATTGGGTTGTGTAATTCCAGGGAGCTCAGCTAAATGGAATAGAGCCCAAACAGCTGACAATGTAAATGTGGAATCTAGATTGGTGTCATGAATCAGACCATGGTAACAAAGAAGTAATAGGGAGCTCAGGCATGGAAAAAACATAGCTCATTAAGTAAAGTAGCTGGCAGTAGACAACAACAGTAAAAGGCAGTTAGAGCAGAAGCTATCCAGCAGGAGACAGTCAAGTTCACTGCAGCTGGGGAAGCAGTAAGTGGTACCGAACGAATCCCAACCAGCCCAAACCCAGTTTGCCAACAGCCTCCCTACTAGGCCATCCAGATCTGCTAACATCACGGGATGAGATTCATCCCTGCACAGTGTAGTGCCTGGGAATGAAGAGTATGGCACTAATGAGGAAAAGAAGGGGAAAAAGAAAATTCTCCTAATATAGATCACAAAAGATTGAGGGATCTCCAGAGTGAAGTATGTCCTTATTAGCATCAGTTACCCACTGGGCACTATACTTTTCTGCAAGGGAAGTCAATGTCTCTGGAGGTTAATCTGCATGGTGGTAGTAAAAGCCAGAAGGAAGGAGAAAATATTAAATGGTAGGAGAGTGTAAGATCTTTTAGCTACACTGGTCAGAAATGTCCTACAATAGCAAATTAGGCTATTCTAGCACTATCCACAATTTGGGGCCAGAGGTCATCTGCAAGGATGAATTTTAAAAAACTGCTTAGGAAAGCATCCAGTGTTAAAAGACTTACCTTAATATGATTTTATACTAAAATGAGTTCACCTATATTATGATAAATCAACTAATGCTTAAAAAACATAATAATACATCTTGCTCAACTTAAATTTTGTATTTTGAGTTGCCATTCTCTCAAGTGAAAAAGGTCTATATTGAATATATTCATACTTTTAAATTGTGAATTTAAAATGTATATAAATACCTATTTTCAAGTATCATAAGAAAAGCCTGTGTGTAATAAAGAAGCAACCTTATTTTTGCTTAAAGGGTGTTTCAGTTTGTGTATGTGTGTTTTAAATTTGAAGTTAGCTCCTTAGTGAACAAAAAAAGAGGTTTAGTCAACATGATTGCTTAGAGGAATAAGATCTTAAAACTGAGATAGATTCTTGCCTCTTGTTGCTTTTACTGTGGAGGCTATTGGGGATTTATTCTAGTTTATACTTTATTTTTAGATATATCGTTAGTGAAAAAAGTTATAGCAATAAATACAGTTTGTTGATGGGTATGGATATATGAGTGTGCATGAGGGAAAGAGAAAGAAAAAAAAGGAATAATGAGGACAATTCTTGGAAGTGTGTGCCTGTTTATGGGTATATACTATATTTGAATATTGAACAACACTTGACCAACAATAACATTATATTTGAATATATAATTAAAACAATGTAATCTGTTGTATTAACATATTGCTCAATTAAAAAAAAATTGTGAGATCTAAGAGCTGATTAAAATTGAGTTATCTGACAGAATACTTCTGTTTATGGCAATCTTGTAAAATAAATTGATTGGTTTATAATATTAGTGATTATCACACAGTAGAAAAGATTTATTAATATATGACATTGAAAGATATGTACCCCTTTCTTCTTAGAGAAGATTAGAAAGTAAATGTAATAGAAAATAAAAGTGAATATTCAGTTAGGAGATTTTTATCTCATTGATTTAGGTATGAAAAATAAGACAGTATGAGTAAATGAATATCACAGCAAATGAAGGACAATTACATTGAATTAATGTATCAGTAGTCAACAAGAGGCTCTCCATTAAATGGAAATATATTTCTTTTAGGTCAGGTTGCATTCATACATTAAAAATAATGCTGTGAACTGCCTAAGTTTATAACTTTTGAAGAGTTCTTGTAAAGTAAAGACTTATTTGAGATTGGAAATAATAAATCCTTGCCTTGTAAGGAATATGTAGCATACATTGATAAGAAATACCATTTTGAAAGAGATGCGTTGGAACTTATGCTAAATATTATATTCATATACTCACATGCTCATATATACATCTTAAAACAAAAGTTTATAGAAAGTATGTCTTCTGGGGCACAATTGTATGTATTCTTAAATTTTATAGTTGAATAAAAATAATGTGAATGTATTGTCTATTAATTTGTAAGGTTCTTTGGCCTTTCTGAATACTTTTACAATTTAATCATTTTAATCAACAGGTACCTTTTTTATTCTTTGTCTCATTTGAGATCTGTTCCATAATAAAATATTGGCTGAAAATGAAACTTAACAAGGAAGCCCTGGCCAGAATAGAACTGACTGTTATATATTTAAATGGTAGTCTATTTTATATATTTTATGCTATATAGTGAACCCCTTGATTTTAGAAATTCAATAACAATGGGCTATGCTTCCCTTTGTAATAAATGCCAATTCATCAAGTTCTTCCATTTTTTGTACAAAGATAGCAAATTTAGTGTTTAGTATATCATGTGTTTTATTATACTCCATATTTCTGAGCTGGTCTCACTAAATTCCAGGAATTATGAATAGGAGAAAGGAAGTCCTAAAGACCAAGTTGACTGCTAGGAATTGCTTCCAAGGAGACTGAAATCCATCTGCCAAAGAAGCAAAAAGAAGACAGTAATTTAATACATACATACATACATACGTACATACATACATACATATAATCTTCACTGTCACTACATCAGTCATAAATACAGGGTAGCATGCCTATCTGAAATGCCAAACTAGAATACCAGTTTTTAAACTTTAGACTGGATATACTCCAAGCCAAAATCAGGGTATGGACCAATTATGAGGTAATATTTTTGCTTTGAAGGCAACATGTATATACCTTCCTCTTCATTTGCAAGAATTCAAAGATGGCAGATGCAATGTTTTGTGAACTTTGGATAGAATCAGAGATATAGGACTTTCTACTAATGGAAGTAGGTAGCATCAGCTCCAAATATTTGGTAACATATGCAGTTGATTGCCTGTTTATATGCCAGGCATGACATATTATATGCCAAATTCATAATTTGTTTTCTGATAGTTGATTTTTAATTTATTTTCTGTGCAAAATTGCATAAGGAACCTGAATGCTCCTCTGAGATATATAAGAACCATATATCCTAGGTTATCTCCATATAACAGGGAGAAAACAATTTTTTCTCTTAACTTGGGAAAATTAAACTCCAAATTTCTTAGATAAGCTACCCTCCTCTTTCAGGGGAATATAAAATGGATGTTAAATTTGCCTGGGATTATAGGCAAATAGTAACAGGCATATGATATAAAGTTTTCAGCAATTATGGCTGGGATTTATGCTATAGTTCTATAACTGATTGAGTAATTTCTTTTCCCTTTTTCTTAATTCCAAGGCCCTAGGTATACAACCACACTATGTATAGAAGTAAACAAAGCAGAACTCATTTCAAATAGTCCTATGGAAAATAGTGGCACAAATAATGTCAGACCAAGGTAATTTAAAAGGTAGTTAGGAAACATCTGGGAATCATGAATAGGCATAAGTTTCCCGAACCAGATAATCTTACATCTAAAAATCTTAAAGAAATTTATTCAGTGACTACTTTTGTTGTCCTAATTGCCACCTCATTCAGTGTTCTGGTCTCACAAGGATAGCGACACATAAAGGAGGCACTTTATCCTGATACGATCACTTAATACAACCTTGTATTTCTATTCCCAAGAAACAGAAAGATTCTCCTGATTGACTCCTCTCAGAGATGTAATACTTTGAAACATTCATTTATCGCTGTTGTTCTTTCACATGACAAGACCACTGTTACATAAATATTAATCCAATATTATTAAAAAGTCTGTATAAAAATAACTTCAATGATTTTTTTTTAATTTTTTTTTGCAATTTGCTCGATATTGCCTGTTGACAGAGTAGTGCAACAAAGCTTGGTCTTCCTTTTTCTAATTTGTCTCTGGCATTAATTTGAAACTTTTTGTTTTCTGAATCAAGAGAGTTAAACCTCTTTTTAAAATAAGGTTTGGGGGCTGTACCAAAAAAATCAGGACCAGGAGTTAGTCACAAAATATTACTTACTTACAAAGGTTATGTTTCAACAAAATAAAGAAGTATTTAAAAGAAAATGGCAACCTATTTAAACATTTAATGTAATATAATGTAATTTATATAAAACATTGTTTACCAAGCCTGTCATTTGATACACCTACCTTGAATATATTTATCATCTGTACCATGTGTAATTGTGATGAATGTTTTATCCTGTGCTTACCTATATAGAATAATTAAATGTTAATTAATTTCCAGCTACCTATTTTTTATATTTTATAAATTTTGAAGGTCATTCCCTGTGAATTACTAAAATATTTTTGTTTACATACTTTTTCCAAAGATGCAATATGAAAAGGAAAAGATTGTTCTGAAAATTATTTTTATTTTGTTCATTCAACAATCTCATTTTATGAATTTCCTCTTATGGAATGCTAATATATATATATTTAGAGTGAGAAACTAAAGTCAATACAACCTTCAGAATTCAGGAAAATTCTTGTAACCAAAGAAATAATAGTTTTAAAATATATGGAGAAAATTAGAATACTCCAGTATTACAAAGAAAGCTATTTATTATTTTTTCAACAGGTACACTCATTCAAGTTGTTTTAAAATGTTTAACATAAATGTTAATAGGGAGTTATTTTCTGAAATCATAGTTAACACCACCTGCAATTTATTTTGAAAGATTTTCCAAAAGACAACAAAAGTATGTTGTTCATAGGATTTTCCTGGAGACATTTATTTTAGAGTACTATTTACTTTTATGATGTTTATTCATCACCCACAGATGGGTGTGCACCTTTTGGTTTTATCCTCTAAAGAGTCAACTATTTTTATGCTCATTTCTTTTTTAGGCTATATAACACTATTCTTAAGAAGACTAGAAACAAAGAAGCTAAATTGAATGTTCACATTCTACATATGCAGTATTTAAAGAAAAAAAATGTAACTAAACAGTACTCATCAGACAGTTGGTGTTAGTAGCAAAAACAAATTTGAGTTCCAATGAACATACTTGTCTACCTGCCTACCTGTTTGCCTTTTTAATTAAATGGTATTTACAATCAAACAGGAAAACTGCATCTAAAATTACACATCAATAAACTTTATTCCAAAATAATGATTCAGTATAGTTAACAATAGTCAAAGTAAAACATAAATAACACCAGAAGTCAACACAATTGTCTTTAAAATTTATGTTCTTCAGTTTTTATCTGAAAATGACATATCTCATATTCTCTCCATCGATTTCTTCCTTGTTTTAACTGTGGTTGAATATCACAAACTTTATATTTCCATACATGTTATGCATAATCCAGTGTTAGATAATTGCTTGTCAATACAATCAATATTAATGATTGTTTTAAGGTATTTTCCACCATGCTTAAGAATCATTAATTAGAACACTCACCAAATTCTTTGGATATTGTCTCTCTATAGTTTTGGTAAATTATTATTTTTTAAATGTAACACTTATTAGTGTATTCATCAGTATATGGGATTTTCCATTCACTAATTCTTTTTAACACTCTAGTTCAGACATGTCACTCAACATATCAAGACGGTTTTGCCATTGCCGGCAATGGGGTGGTGCAGCTTCCGGATGACACGTCCAGCCCATGGGCCGGCAGTTTGACACCCCTGCTCTAGTTCTATTTTTATGAGTTTTTGAACTTTTAATTCAATTTTATTTATAATCTTATGAGAACTGAAGTAATATGAGTATTCTAGTTGCTATGTTTAATCTATTTTCATGTGTGTGGAATAGAGAGGAAAAGAGTATGCTGTGGAAATATTTTGATTATGAAATGAACTGTAGCTGAGATATCAATCATTAGGTATACTGAAAATCCCTTATTTTTAATGTATTACTTTAAAAAATTTAAATGATAGGGAAAGTGCTATATCTAAAGAGTTTTTTAATCTTTTATTAAAAGTCTAAAATTGTTAAGATATTTAAAGGTATAAATTTAAACTTTTGCATAGACAATTTAATATGTTGAATTGGTTCATAATTCTTTATCTTCCCTGCTGAAATAAGAATCAGGTTTTCTCTTTGAAAAATTGGTGTCTGTATTGAGACTGCTTGCTAGATGTTGTTAGCAGAAAGATTCTCTGTGTTGTATACTGGTTACCTGAGGTTATATTCTGGATGCTCTCAGAACAGCTGGGCTGATTATTAAAAAATGCCTCATAGTTACTTCCAACCAATGTTAATCAATACTTAGTATAAAGCTTTACATGTGAGAAAGTTATTTAAGCACTGCTTGCCCCCCGGACTAATAGAGAATGAAAAAATCATGCAGAACAAATATGTTGAAGAGTTCAAAAAAGCAGAAAGGTTGTTTTTTTAAGGGGGGGGAATGTGCAACAAAAAGCATACTTAAACTATACTTTTCTGGGTGGTTTGTGGTGATAAAGACTGGAAGAGGGAGTCCTATGTATGCTGTCTTGATCACCGGAGGCAAAAACTATTATAACTCTAAAGCATTATCATAATCATTTGACACTCTCTCTCTCTTTAGTTCAAAGGCATTTCTTTCCAAATTCATACACAGGACTATTAAAGATACCAGTTTAGATATGGATATAAATCTTCAATTTATATGTCCTTCTTTTCATGTGCTTTGATTTTCATCATTACTAGATATATTTGTTGTTTTGTATATGCATAGAATTTTCCAAACATAAGCCTAATACATGTAGGATCTCAATAATAGTTTTTTTCTTTTTTTCTTCTGTTCAACCATTCTTGGAGACTATCTGAACATTCTTGGCAAAGTTTTTCCAAAGTAGTTTGTCACTGCCTTCTTTTTAGGGCTGAGACAGAATGACTGGACCAAGGCCACCCAGCTGGCTTCATATCCAAAATAGGACTAAATCTCCCAGCTGGGTATCCCTAATCCAGTTTCTAGCCCGATGCCTTAACCACTACATCAGACTGGCTCTCAGTAGTTCTTATAACAGCTAATAAATGGGTGCTTTCCAGTCAGTCTTCATTCCTGGCTAAATAACTCCATGCTATTTTATTAGAAACATTTGGAAAAGTGGCTTGCCATTTCCTTCTTCCTAGGCTTGAGTGACCTATCCAAAGTCACTCAGCTAACTTTGTGCCTAAGGCATGAATTGAACTCAGTTTCTTTGTTTCTAGCCTGGTCTTTTAACCACTATAACATTAGCTCTCAAAACAGCCTATATAGTAGGTCAATATTGGGGGATGAGGGTGGAAACAAAGACATTTTGTTTAGTTTAACCAATGCTTCCATAACTCAACCTAGATTTTCCTATATTATGCTAGCTATATTTTCCTATATTATGCTAGCTCAAATTTATTTTATTTACATTAAGTATAGAGCTACATGAATAATAATATACATTTAAGAGGGTATGGTACAATATTTCACTTCTTCAACGGTGATAAAAGCCAACTGATAATGTAAACAGCATAAGAGTATTTGACTTAGATCATAACAGGTTAGGATTTGGAACATCAAGAACAGAATATGTGTGATCAGCAGAGACTTTAAAATGTTTTTCCCCTAACCTATCTGTGGATAAGACATCAATAACTACCAGTTATAGTTTTTCTAAATCCCTTGTCTATGTTTTTATATAAAAGAATTTCTCCTCCCTTTATTGCAACAATATCTCTGAGACTTAAGTTGGCTTGAGAGGGATAATAGCCCAGGGTCACCCATCATTTCTAAGGCTAAAAATGAACTTGATCTGAATTTTTTTTCAGCTAGAGTCCAGCACCTTAACCAATGTAGAATATTTCTTACTTCAAATATTTATCTTTCATGATATAAAATATTAGTGTACATTTTAGGTTGCTTGTGATTTTTTTTGTAAAGCAGTATGTACATATATTGATACCTGTGACACATTCCTAGAAGTTGATGTTTTGTGAGATTTGCTTTTGGTGTGGCACATTAGTATTATGTAAAGCATCAAGCAGATTAATCCTGTTGAGAAGTTTGAATAGATGGAATTCTTTGTTTTTTTTTAATAAATGCTGCTCCCATGTAGCCTTTTTTATACAATTCACATCGTTTTTCATTCCAAGAAGCTTACTTGGAAGATGGGTGTAGACATTAAATAATTTCTGGTTTGCTGACTAGACCCAGTCAGTGTCTCCAAAGAACTCAGTTTAACTTATCTTTCATAGTGTATAAAACTGAAAATTGTGTCGATTTAATAAAGAAGAAAAGAACACAAATAAATTAAAATGGTTTATTAAGGCAACGTCTCATTATAAAGTTGTATGCAAAACCATACAACTACAACCTTATATCTTATATGTTAGATTGGCATTTCATTCCAAGAATTTATTATTTATGGATTTAGACAGGAAGAACCAAAACACCTTTTCTATTCTTCTTTAATTAATTAAACAAAAAGGTTCTTGGTGAAGGGCTAGGCACTTCCCATTTAGATAAGCTAGATGTATCAAAATGGTGAGAGCCCATTATATTTTTTTTAATTAAAGAACACTTAGAAAAAAGTATCTGCCAGAAAGATTTTAAATGATCATTATTCCAAATTTATAGCAATCTCACTTTGAAAATAGAAATCAAACTGATACATATTTCTGTTCTTTAGCAAGCAATGGCATTAAACTGTCTCATCAGTATTGATTCAAGCACCTTAAATACATTGCTTAGAGAAGATCATATCCATCAATGTGCATGTTCTCTCTATGACTCAATAACCACTTTCAATAGAGTCATCTTTTTGCCAACAGATTTAAAGCAGTATAAAACAGATGTGAACAAAGTTATGTTTTATATCTGTTCCCTATAATGGAAAATATGTCTGGTTTTTCAACATTGGGCAAAATATTTTTGTCATAATTACAAGCTGTAAATTTGAGCTAATAAATTACTTACCATTAAGAAAATGATTTATTCCTTGTTGAGAGTGTCCAGAAGATAATACTTCATAAAAAAGTAAAAATGCTACAAAATATTTTATGAGAGCTAAATAACAATTGTATATTCTATATATAATAAGCCTAATACATGTACACAATTTTGGCTTCTTAATGTGCTAAGAAGCACAAAAGTCCATTTGCTTTTAGAATTATTTTGTTAGTTTCACTATTTATTTTACTGTTTGAATTTTTAAGTACACTAAAAATACTAAAATCTATAAAATTGTTATTCTATGATTTATGCAATACAGTATGTTGGGATAAAGTTTTATTCTCAAATCCAGTTATATCAGCATTAGTTTTTTTTTATATGTAAGCACAGAGTCTAATTAAGGGTGATTCTCACAAATAATTTAAACAGTCTTTTAAGAAAATGGTTTTCCTTTGCAATGTTGTTTATTATTATTATTTATTATTATATTAAGATTCTCCATAAACTTTCCTTTTCTCAGCTTTTACTATAAACTCATAACTCCTGGATCTTAGATTGGTCCTGACTCTTACAGCCTTTAGCCTGAAAACATGGCTCTGCTATTGTATTTTGGTGTCCGACTGGTAGGGATTTACAATGACTGTGTTGACCTACTGCCGATTGTAATTTTTTATTTTATAAATTGATTCTAGACAGGCTTCAATATGTTTGTATATTGGTTTTTAACCTGTTTTATTGGATTGTTTTATCTGTCATGAGCTGCCCAGAATCACTTAGGTGATATGGGCAGCCATACAAATGGATTCATTATTATTATTATTATTATTAAAAATAATAATTAAGAAAGATACAAAGGGGCTAATTCTGGCCGCAGAAAATCAAGTCTTAAGAACAAATGCATATGAAGTCAGAGCTGTGAAAAGAGCAAAGAGCAACAAATGCATCAGCAAGCTGAAGAAACAATGAACCGCCTGGTTGGCTGCTGCAAGAAGATTGCAGAAACTGACTACAAACAATATCATGACAAAGTATCGACAATGGGCAATGGAATATCTGCAAGAAATATCTTGCCTGCAAAATAGTAACTGGTGGGTCACAAAATAGACAAAGTAGTAGAAAATGAAGAAGCTAAAACGCTCTGGGACTTTAGAATTCAAGCAGTGAGACATCTGCCCCATAACATCCCAGACTTAACAATTGTCAATAAAAAAGATAAATCTGAGTAGTGTACCTGGTAGTACCTGGAAACAGCAGAATAGAAGAAAAAGAACCTGAGAAAAATAGCAAATTATAATTAGAAATAGAAGGACTATGGCAAAAGAAAGCAAAGATTGTATCAATAGCAATACGCACCTCAGGTGCAATCCCAAAGCATCCGAAACATTATTTGAACACCATCAGTCAATTGCAAAAGGCAACTTTACTTGAAGCAGCTTACATCCTGCAACGATACCTTTAACACTGTCAAACACAACATCTGCCTATTGCAGGTCCTTGGGAAGGACTCAATAGATAAAAAATGCCGAATTCTGTCTAAACTTCTGGCTGTGTGGATGATGATGATGATGATGATGATGATGATGATAATATAACAACAAATAATAATAATAATTACTACTATTACTACTACTACTACTACTACTACAAGCAGCGGCATGACAAGAAATATCATTTGCCTGCAAGCAAGAACTGGTAGAATCATAAAATAGAGAAAGTCATAGAAAATGAAGAAGTTAAACTGCTCTGGGACTTTAGAATTCAGACAGGACCTGCCACATAACACCCGGACTTAACAATTGTTGATAAGAAAGACAAAAAAGTTTGGATAGTGGATGTGGCAATGCCTGAAACAGCAGAAGAGAAGAGAAAGAGCTGGAGAAGATAACAAAATACAAAGACCTACAAATAGAAATAGAACGACTATGGCAAAAGCAAGCAAAGGTAGTACAAGTAATAATAGATGCCTTGGGTAACAATCCCAAAACTGGAGCACCACTTGAATACCATTGGCGTTGACAAATTTGCCATCAGTCAATTGCAAAAAACGGTTTTACTGGGAACAGCTTCTATTCTTCAGTGATATCTGTAACACCATCAAACATCCACATCTGCCTATCCCAGGTCCTTGGTAAGGACTCGATAGGTAGACAAAAATGCCAAACCAGTCTGAACATCTGGCTGATTGTGAGATTAACAACAATAATAATAGTTGACTATATCTAGATGGAACTTGATAACTTGGATCAGAATACAAGAAAACTCATGACAATGCACCATGCTTTGCACCCAGATAGTGTTATTGATTAGCTGTATTTACCAAGAGCTGTAGAGAACATCTACAAATTTTGGAGAAAGAAAACCATAACATAAATAACTACATTAAGAAAAGACAAGTACCCTTGCTAAAGGTTTTCAGTCAAGGAAAGCATTTGAAAACAACAAAGTTGAAGGCTAAATATAAAAAAGAAACAATTGAAAAGAATTGACAGAATAAGCCAATGCATGGTAAATATCTGAAGGATATAGAAGGAAAAGCCGATAAAAAACCCACATGAAGTTGGTTAAGATCTGGAGTGTTAAAGAAAGAAACTGAAGGCTTTATTTTAGAGCTCAAGAATAAATTTTGCCAACTAATTACATGAAGGCAAAATTTCAACTGTAACAAACCACAGCAAATGTCCCTTTTGTAGTAAAAAGGATGAAACAATTGATTGCCAGTATTACTCATTGGAAAGTTTGTCTGAGGTTTGGATTTACATGCAATAAAAATTAATAGGACCATCAACTTGAGAAGGTTTTTGAGAACAAGTGAGTTAAGATCTTATTGGATTTTAAGATCCAAAATACAGGTATCTTGTTCTTAAAATGCCTGATATAAAGTTATTGAAATGAAGAATGTCTTGTTCATTGAGGTTGCTATTTTTTGGTGATGCTAGGATTGAGGAATTAGAAAAAAAAATGTTGAATGCTTATGGAAAAAGAAATCTATTGTAATACCAATTGTAATTATGGCCCTTGGAGCAATACTAAAGAATGCCCTTAGTATCTGGAAATATTGAATTTATCAGACTTGTACCCCCTAATTTTGATAACCACCCCAAAAACTACGCTGGTTGGAGCTGTCTTATATTCTGGATGTTACCTTAATCTTACATCTTTCATTAGAATTTAAATTATTAAGTTTTCACCAGTCTTAGACTGGGAATCTAGCTATAGATTACCTGCACATAATAATTTGTAAATAAATTTCTCATTGAAATTAAAAGAAAGAATTTAAGGGATCCTATTACAAGTAGGTGGCTTTTATTTTAATCAAGGGAAAGATTCCAGTTGTCATTTTAAACAGACAGAACAAAAACCTTGTCTATTCAGTTTTCTATAAATAGAGATTATTTAAGGAAATTTAAAATATTCATAACACAAAAGATTATTACTATGATATTAAATGAAGCAATACAATATTTGAGAGATGTAAATATAGAATATAGAATTCTTTATTGGTCAAGTGTGGTTGGACATACAGGGAATTTGTCTCCAGTGCATAAGCTCTTAATGAACATATAAGTAATAGTGATAAATCATCATAAACAACATGAAAATACATTCATCATTAATTGTAAAATACAACACTTCAACATAAATCATAAGATGCAACACTTAGTGATAGTCATAGAGTAGAAGCTAAGCAAACAAAAAATCATACTAGGATATTAAAAAACAATATAAATTGTAAGATACAAGCAACAAAGTTATAGTCATAAGAAGATAAGGACAGATAATAGAAAAGATGAGGAGTATCATAGTAATATACTTTTACTAAGTAATTTGACAGTGTTGTTAAGCAGAGTGATGGCATGGGGGAAAAAACTGTCCTTGTGTCTAGTTGTTCTGGTGTGCAGTGTGCAACCGGTGTGTTCACTAGTTTCAAAATAAGAGGTATGATTTGCCAATCAAAACTCCATCCCTTTTTAATGTGCATCAATTTTATCATTCATTCATTCATTCATTTAATTAATTTATTTGCCTTCCATCTTAGCAGTAAGGTGAGTCTGGGTGGCTACTGTTGCTGCAGATGTGAAATAAAAATCTTCATTTCCTTTCCTTAACATAGTTTTATGGAAGCAAAGACCTATTATGTCATTTTCAGTCTGCACTTTTTATCCTGAAGTAGTCTGAGTTCTAATGAATTCTTATAAAATGACTCTGGCATCATACAAAAATTATATTTGGTCAATTTTTTAAGGACTATATTACTAAATTACTACATTTTTCATATTTATGTTATTGCATTCTTATGAACATTAGATACTGTTTTCATTGTAACATAATTCTCTATGTATGTTATTTCTGAAAAGTAGTATTTCAACTATTACTTTCTATTTTAATTATTAATAGTCCTTGAATATTGCTAATTGCTGTAAAATATCTAGAAACTCTATTAGTTGTTTGTTTTGTTTTCTGAATATATAGAAAACTTGGCACTTTAATTCCAACCAGCCATAATTATAATTATTGCCCACAGAAGTCCTACCAATTGCTGAATGTGGCAGCAGCATAAAATGCAGCATAGAATGCCTTTTTCTTTCAAGTCTTGATGGTTGTCATTTGATTAAATATCTGTGAATTCTGTTTGATGTCTTGTCTTTATAATTCAGATGTGGTATGTGCTTTTATATAAATATAAAAGATTTCTGACTATATAAGCTTGCTGCAAGGATGTTAGAGCTTATATTGTTTGTTTAGATATTATGGTTTTAAACTGTTCTTAATTTCTGTCATTTGTTCTCTTGACGGAAGAAATGTGTTAAGGTGGAAAAAAGGGGGGAAATCCATTATATTTGAAGGAATTTGTTAATTTTGTTGTACTTCATTGCATGGCAGGTGGTAATAATGTCTATGCTAGCCTTGTCAAAATATGAAAATTAAAGTGACGATGGTTTTTAATGAAATCCATTTGACAAATATAATTAAGGTGTTTTAATATGAAGGCCTGTAATAAAGACTACCGGTGGACTCCCCGAGGTCTTGACTAATTGTGTAGATTGCTTTTAAGCTTTGAATAGTTTTATTGGATAATGAACTGTTAAGAAGTGTTAGATCTTTCTTAAGCTGAATTTAGTTTGAAAAAGAATAGGAGAGACAGGCCTGAGGTGTGGCATTTTAAACATAATTAGAAGAGAGTTTTAAGTTATCATCTTTGATCTCACTGTCAGGTTTTGATTAGAGCTGTAAATGCTTTAATCAAGTGCAATGTAGTCATTACATTTCTAACTGTTTTAAAACTGTGAAATTACTGATATGCTGACATCAGTTTAACAGATTTTGAATATTTGAGAGAAGAGTGTTGATAAATTGGGGGGTTTATATTAATCTGTCAGACCAATGATTTTTGCGTTTTATATTATGCATGCATAATTATAATATTTTGATGAATTGTTTGGTTATTTTTTTAAAAAGCAGAGATCTGAAGGAATGTTTCTTACATCTTTTATTCAACTACATAACATTTGTAAGATAGATAGATAGATAGATAGATAGATAGATAGATAGATAGATAGATAGATAGATAATCTGGCCATATGGGAAAGAAAAACTGGACAACTTCCTCACACACCTCAACAGCCTACACCTCAAAATACAGTTCACCATGGAAACAGAAGCTAATAACCAACTTCCCTTCCTGGATGTCTTAATCTACAAGAAATCCAATGGCTCCCTAGGACACACCATCTACCAGAAGAAAACACACTCAAACCGCTATCTACACGCACTCTCACACCACCACCCAGCACAGAACAACTCCGTAGCCAAGACACTCATCTCCAGAACAAAACGCTTAGCTGACGAACAACACCTAAAAACCGAACTACACACTCTCACTAATGTACTAACATCCAACGGATTCCAAAGAAATAAGATTACCAACCTAATCCAAAAAGAAACCCCCACCAAAATCCAAGACAGAGAACAAGAAAACGGCAAAGCCCTCCTCCCATACATAAAAGGCACCACAGACAGAATCAGTAAGATCCTCCATAAACACAACATCAAAACAGCATTCTGCACAAACACAAAAATATCCACCATCCTAAGAAACCCCAAAGACAAAATTGAGTTAGAAAATCAAGGAGTATATGAAATCCCATGCACCGCTTGCCCCACCAGATACATCGGACAATCCAACAGAAGAATAAGTGCACGCATTGAAGAACACAAGAACTCAGTCAAAAAGAGGAACCAACTTCTTCCCTGGTCCAACACCTTAAAGCCACAGGACATGAAATTGACTTTAAAAAGACCAGAACTATTGCCAAAACTGAACACTTTAATAACAGAATAATAAGAGAGGCCATCAAGATAGAAAAATGCCCACACAGCATGAATAAGCGAGATGATACCTCCCGCCTACCAGCCATTTGGAAACCCGCCCTTATTGACAAACGAGTCCCTAACACAAAGAATGACACCAGACCCACATTCACGAAAACCACACAGGATGTCACCACCATACATCCACGCAAAAAGCAAACCCAAAGCCACACCGATGATGAGGCATGACCACAAACCAGAAGCCAGACCACAGCTGCATCATTAGCCACTTTAAACCCCTCCAATCCATACATAAAGCAAACTGACACCCACCATGAAGATGAGGCACTACCACGAACGTGAAGCCAAAAAATAGCAATTCAGCTACCATTTTAAACCCCCCTGCAACTCAGACTAATCTGAGCACAACAAAGCCCCCATCCAATCAGAGCACAGCCAACCCCCCATCCAATCAGAGCACAGCCAACCCCCTAACCAATCAGACCACACCTCCATCCAATCAGAACACAGCCAAGCTCCCACCCAATCAGTTCATACCCCCACTGGCAGTTAAAAGGAAGAAACAGCTACGATCACACATTGCTCTTAGAAGCACGAAGCTGAAAACACTAGCCTGAAGATGACGAATGGGATTTTGTCGAAACGTCGCCAAGACACTTCCAATTTTACGCGGGAGAAAACCCGAATAACCAAAGACCTAGATAGATAGATAGATAGATAGATAGATAGATAGATAGATAGATAGATAGATACCATGTTTCCCCGAAAGTAAGACCCAACCGGAAAATAAGCCCTAGCATGATTTTTCAGGATGCTTGTAATATAAGCCCCACCCCAAAAATAAGCCCCAGTTAAGATTGTCACCCAGATGGACACATTTAATACCGTATTTTCCCCAAAATAAGACCTAACCAGAAAATAAGCCCTAATGCGCCTTTTGGAGAAAAAATTAATATAAGGCCTTGTCTTATTTTGGGGGAAACATGGTGGATAGTTAGTTCTTAAACACATTATAAAATGTTTATACAAAGGATAATGTGGAATTCTTTGTTATAGTGATCATTAATTACCTTTACCTGTGCACAGAACTTAACTTGCAAAAGCACTGCTAGAAATGTCTCTGCCTATCTGGTCTGAACATCCAAAGAAAGCATGCTGAGCATCCATCTGCTTAAGACAGTAACTGGGTTGTGAGCCAAGATGCAGAACTTTCCAGAATATCAGCCTTGCATTGACATACACTTCTTCTGGGAGAAGATTCATCTCCTTCCGTCCTGGCATTCTATATAGCTAATAAAAGCATCCCATTCCAGTCCACATTTGATGTTAAATAATAGTAAGCAATCATTATATTGATTGCTATATTTTATGTTTGATATATTATTCTTTGTTCTTTCATTCTGTTTCTTTGAATATTTGTTTTGTTATGCAGAGTCTTAACTGATGGGTAGTTTACAGATATTGTAAATAAAATAAATTAATAAGCATTAGTGGAAAACAGTCTGTGAGAAAGACAGAAAGATAGCTTAAATCACATTGTATATGCTTTTGAATGCATGAAAATAAAATGAAATATTTGGGCCTACTGAAATCTGATTACAGGACTGTTTGGATCCAAGATACTCACATATGACATGATAGCAATGTTTTTCAATTTTTAAAAAAAGAGTAGGAACACAATACACAGAATTGCTGATGATTGTCAAAGTTTGCTATATGCCAAGATCTCTCAAGTCTTTTCTTTGCCGGAAATATTTATAGGATCCAGGTTCTTTTCATTGACAGAAGGAACTTTTCTGTTCATCACAAAACAAATTGGAGAAAACTATTGACTTTAGAGCAGGGGTATCAAACTGCCGGCCTGCGGGCCGGTTGCATCATGCGGAGGCCTTGCCCATCCCAGCTCCGGCAATGCAAAAAAAGTCGTGATACGTCACGACACGTCACATGAGGCGGCAAGTTTGACACCTGTGCTTTAGAATCTTTCATTATTTTTAAAATTTATGTACTATACTACATTTCATAAAAATGCTTTGATTTTGTATTTGTGGCTGGTATAGATTGACAGGATTTTACTGACAGTTGTAAATGATAGCAGGGCTTGATTTCAAATTTCTTTTGTTATCTTGGTGTACTGCATAATTCGTTTGCCATTGAGGCATCCTTGACAAAGCAGATCTATTATTTACACAAGAGTATAATTGTTCAAGATTTGCTAAATATGTCCTATAAGGTCTCATTAAACATAGTTATTTTTTTATTCAGAAATAATTCTCAATGACTGTATAATTAAGATTACTATATAATTAAATTAATACATTAAATTGCTGTTGAAGTAGTATAAAGTGGTTAAAAAGCTACTTATTCTGGTGAAATCTGAGCAAGTGACCATATCAATAATTTTTAAAATGATTTAAATAAGAGTTTTGATTATTAAATATGCCTTTTACATTACCTTATTCTAAATGTATTTCTGAAATAAATTAACTTTCTGATGGATTATTTTTCAAGCATGTTACCTCTTTTTGATATGAAACAATTACTATGTTTTCATGCAATTTTAAGGCTCGTAAATAATGTTCAGCTTTGGGTTTTTTTAGTTTATGGTTCTTTTTTTAGATTTTTTGAATTTGTACCCACAGCAGTCTGCATTTTTCTTTTCCTTTTTTAAAAAAAAATCTTAGAACTCTGGGTTTCCAACTTTATCCTAAAGAAAAGATTGGTTAATTTTAATTATCATTTTTCTCAAGCCAACAGAAATATGCTGTTTTGCTGGCTCTGCGGTGTTTGTAATTTATACCCATTAAATTGATGTTTTTCATCTATTACCTATTTCTGGGGTTTTGTTTGTACTTATTGGCAGTTAAAAGTATTTGTAGAGGAGAAAAATGGTCTCAGTCACTTCTACTGTATCTAAAAAGAAGAACAGGATTTACAAATGATAAATGGGGAAGTTGACTAGCTAACTAATAAAGATTTGTCTTAATCAAGTATGATTTGTCAGAACAGGAGCGAGTTGAGGTCAGGGCACATGCAATGAATAATACAGCATTCACTGGAGAGGAGGACCAGGCAAAAGGCCTCATAAATATGCTGTGATTACCCAGTGCTAATTTTTATTCAAAGAATGAATGGCATTAAAGCCAACTCCTAGGTTTCTTAGCAGTTAATCTGTTTTCTTTGCTTTTAAGTCTTCTGGCCATAACAAAACTTTACTGCATTTCTGTAAACATTTTTCTGAAATATTCCTTGCCTATACATTCATTTCTATATGTGACTGCAGACTTGAACATTAATAGCAGTAAATGTTGTCTTTTTCTTTCTTTCTTTCTTTCTTTCTTTCTTTCTTTCTTTCTTTCTTTCTTTCTTTCTTTCTTTCTTTTGCTTTGCTAAAGCATGCTTATGTGAATACGTTCTCTTTACTGTCTTGGAAGAATGAGGAATGAAAGGGCAATAAGTATACATCACATTACATTAAAGATAAAAAAATGATTTTGTATTGGTGTGATTCTACATCCTATTTTCAGCAGCTTTATTGTGTGGAATCAAGTAAGTTTTGATGTATAATTGTCTAATAGTACCTATTATGCAGTTATGAAAGTGATATGTATTGGGATCTTTAACATAGAGTTATAGTATATGCAGGCATGTAAGCAAATCTGTACAAATGATTTGTAAACTTAATAATTGATTTATTAATTTTAATTATATTTTTGTGACCATACAAAAACCTAATTTATGAAGCAATATTTTTATTTGGTATTGGCCTATTGATATGGGGCCAAAGCAAACTATGAAAGTAGTATCACACTGTCATAACACAAGCTCTGCTCTTTTTGTTCATGCATCATAATATCTCATGCATGTACAAAAGAAACAGAGCTTCTGTTATCATAACACAATGAAAGCACTCTTTCCATCTATATATTTTCTCCTCACAACTAAAACCTTCTAAGGTTGACTAGGTTGAGAGCAAGTTACAGGAACAAATCACCCAGTGAGCTTCTATTACTGAGCCTGGACTAGAACCTAGATTTTCTAGCTCATAATCCAGTATCTTAATCACTACATCATACTGACTGTCAATATCAATAATCACCTTCAATATCGCATCATAATTACTGTATGTACTGTGTGTGCACATACACATGCATGCCTCAAATTACATCTTAATTCCTAGCAACTGCTGAACTAATCCCTGCAATTTTCTTGGCAAGAAATAATTTGCCTTTGCCTGGTTCTTGTGATTAAGCAAGAGTGACTGGCCAAGCTCACCCAGCTGTTTTTGTGTGCAAGATCTCATGGGGTTCTAACATGGTGCCTTAACCATACACCAAACTGACTCTCCTTTTCAATCTTTCCTCATAATTGCTGCAGATATTTAATTAATGATAGATAGATAGATAGACAGACAGACAGACAGACAGACAGACAGACAGACAGACAATCAATTTTGCTGTGCACTCGTGTGTGGGTGCCGACCTACTGCTTGTGCGGCCCTGTTCCCTTCTCCCACCCATCTGGGCTGCAAGCCGCAAACATATTTATGAACCGTTATTAGTTATTTGTTCTACGACTTCGTGAATTATATCTTGGAAAGAACTTTCACTAAAAGGAAATGAATCTTTTTGCTTGTTAGCCATCCTAGTGACTTCCTCACCAAAGTGCTATTATTTCAAAGTAAATTTCAAGGATATTTTCTTAAAGAAGTACACAAAAATGAAGATTCTTTTATTCCATAAGCTAAGTCTGATCTTTTGATTCAAGTTTTTGTATTAAAGCTAGATAATTCATAGGAATGTTAATTTGAATTTATTTTGCAAAACAATTGTTCAATTTAGTAGAATCTCAGAGTTTATTGATATTTTTTCATGCCAAACCAGCTTATTGAATTTTATTGTCCACATGTGATACAAAACAGTGAATTTCTGAGTCTACCAGTTTTAGTATAAATTCGCTAGAAGACAATGCATCTATTTCAGTTATTTGGGTGATAGTCAAATTACTTGGTGTCCTGTTTTATTTAGTGACATATTTATCCATAGTAATGAAATAGACAGTTCTCTGTTCTTGATTATTGGTAACCCTAATTGTTTTTTTTTATTTAAAAAGTTTTTATTTTCCATTTATTCATACAAAATATAATTAACCATTGGTACCGCCTGCCCATTCCTCCCCAGGCTGCGTCCACCCTCTCTAAACCTTCCCTACTTCCCTCCTCTTTCTCTCCTCCCCTCCTACTCTCTTCCCCTCCCCATCTCCTCTAACCATCCTACTTCCTCCCTACTCCTTCCTCCCCTCTCATCCCTCTCACACACATGAACGCAGCATAGGGGAAATGCCCAAGCATTTGCCATGACTATATTATCATTACCCACCCACCCACTCACCCACCTACCCATCCTCGACCCTCCCCCCCTCGCTTCCCAGAGCAGAGTACAGGGTTATTAATAAGAAGGTTAACAATAATAAAAAAGGAAAAAAAAGAAAGAAAAAAGAAAAAAAATCATACTTAACCTTTAACTCCCCTTAAATCAGTGTTTCTCAACCTTGACAATTTTAAGGCATGTGGACTTCAACTCCCAGAATTCCACAGCCAGCATTGCTGGCTGTGGAATTCTGGGAGTTGAAGTCCACATGCCTTAAAATTGTCAAGGTTAAGAAACACTGCCTTAAATTAAGACATATAAACAAATCTCTACAACAGTTACTATAAAATTTACTCATAAAATAAATGAAACTTTATAGTCCCATATTTTTTCTGAATATAATCTATCCATCTTCTCCGTACAATAATATATCTTTCTTGTGTATGATCCTTCAAATAAGCAGAATTTTTTGCCATTTCTGCAAAGTTAGAAACTTTAAATATCCATTCTTCTAAAGTAGGCAACGAGTCCTTCTTCCAATACGAGCCTACTAATAACCTTCTGCAGTTAATAAATTCAACATTAAAGTAGTTTCTTTGTCATTTAAATCCACAAAGATACCCAATAGGAATAATTGAGGGGTGAACTTTATCTTCCTTTTAAAAATCTTTTGAATGTTCCACCAAATCATAATCTAAAGAGCCTTTACCTTTTTACAATTCCACCAAACATGAAAATATGTCACATCCATATTACATCTCCAACATTTAGGTTGTAAATTTGAATACATACAAGATAATTTTTTAGGATCTAAATGCCATCTGTAAAACATTTTATAACAATTTTCCCTCAAATTTTGAGCTTGTGTAAATTTAACATTTCTAATCCAAATTGTCTCCCATAAGTCCAATGGGATCAGATCCTGGATATTCTGAGCCCATTTAATCATACAGTCTTTAACCAATTCTGTTTCAGAGTCTAATTCTATTAAAGCATTGTAAATTCTTTTTATATGGGCCTGACTCTGATCTTTAATCTGAATAACCAAATTTCCATCTTCTAGTGTTATTCCTTCTTTCTTATCTACAGTCCATCTGTCCACTATTTGTAAATATTGAAACCATGACTGTAGAATATTTTCTTGTCTTAATACATCTAGAGATTTTAAATGCTAATCCGAACCTGACCAAATTAATAATTCTTTATATGAAATTTTATCAAAGTTCATCCCCTTAGAAATCCCCTCAATTGCATGTCTAGGAATCCCCCAGATAGGTTTTTTATAGTTTAACTTATAATAATACTTTTTCCAAACTCGAAGTAAGGCACTCCTCAAAATATGTAATTTGAAAGCCCGGTCCACTTTCTTATTAAAAATTAAATATGCATGCCAACCATACATTAAATACCACCCTTCAAGAACAAGAATATCCTTATTTGTTAAATTAAGCCAATCACTTATCCAAGTTAAGGCTGCTGCATCATAGTATAATTTCAAGTTAGATGCTTTAAGTCCTCCTCTTTCTCGGGCATCTTGCAAAATCTTAAACTTAACCCTTGGTTTTTTCCCAGCCCAAATGAATTTATTGATACCCTTCTGCCATTCCTCCAAATTTACATCTTTTTTTTAAAATAGGTATCATCTGAAAAAAGAAAAGAAACTTTGGTAGAACATTCATTTTTACAGCTGAAATTCTCCCCAACAGTGACAATTGCAATTTTTTCCAGTCATTTAAATCCTTTTGCACTTTTGCCCATAGTAATTCATAATTATTTTTATACAATTTTCCATTTGAGGCAGTTAAATATACTCCCAGATATTTAACCATTTTCACCATCTGAAAATCTGTAGCTTTAACCAAACTTTTCTTGTCATTGGCTAACATATTCTTAGATAATATCTTAGTCTTATGGTTATTGACTTTAAAACCAGAAACTTTTCCATACTGTGTTATAAGTTCTAATAAACAATCAACCGCTCTAATCGGTTGTTCCAAAATCAAAACATAATCATCCGCAAAAGCCCGTAATTTATACATTTTTTCTTATCTTTATACCCTTGATTACCGTTGATTCGAATCTGGATCAACAAAATCTCCAATGTTAAAACAAATAACAATGGAGATAATGGACATCCTTGTCTTGTCCCTTTTTCAATATTAAAAGTCTCAGTCAATCCCCCATTAACAGCAATTTGAGCTGATTGTTGCTGATATATAGCTTTAAGTGCATGTAAAAAATTATCCCCAAAATTCATTTTCTCTACCAATGAGAATAAGAATTGCCAATCTAATTGATCAAAGGCTTTTTCAGCATCCAAAAATATAAAAGCCACAGGAATCTGATTGTTCTTATCCAAATACTCAATTAAGTTAATAATTTGTCTAACATTATATTTCATGTATCGCCCTATTATGAATCCTGATTGATCACTGTGAATAAAATCCTTCATAACCTGCATTAATCTATTTGCCAAAATTTTTGTAAAAATCTTGTAATCTACATTTAATAATGATATCGGCCTATAATTCTTAGGCTCTGTAAGATCTTGATCCTCCTTCGGAATCAATGATATAAACGCTCTTTTCCAAGAAGGAGGAACTTGTGCTCCCAGCAAGATACTATTAAAAAGCTCCTTTAATGGCTCCAACATTTCTTCATAAAAATTTTTATAATACGTCGACGTCAGTCCATCTGTTCCTGGAGACTTTCCCACCTTTAACTGCTTGATAGCTAAGCCAATTTCCTCCACAGTAATTAAACAATTCATCCCATTTTGCTGTTCCTCAGAAAGTTTAGGAAAATGTACTGATTGTAAATATTTATCTATATCCATTCCCTTTATATTATCACTTGAATATAGTTTTGTGTAAAAATCTAAAAAACTCTTTTTAATCAAATTTTGCTGAAAAAACTCAGTACCTTTATATTTTACTTTCTCTATAATCCTAGCCTTCTGTTTCTTTCGTAACTGATAAGCCAACCACCTCCCAGGCTTATTCGCATTACAAAAAATATTATGTCTCATATAACAAATTGGTAGCCACCTGATCTGCCATCAACATATTAAATTGTTCCCTAAGCATTTTTATAGAAACAATTGTTGACTGTATAATTATTAGTTATAAAACTTTTCAATTAATAAATTGTCTTTCTTTAAAAAGAGACTGAGGAACCAAATGTGTTTTCAGAATTTTACTGTAAAATCATGTAGCTTTTTTTTCTTTAGTTTTGTGCATTTTAAAGATGCTTTGTGTTACAACAGATTTCACAGCTATTAAACTAGCTGTGTCTTTTTCTAGGTTTCTGCAGCTGCTACTTCTAGTTGTGTCTGCAGTATATGCACCCCCAACCAGTTGCTTCTTAATTTCTCCATGATTTGTGACTTCAAAAACAAGTGTTCCTTGTAGTCCAGCACATTCAAAGCACCTCTTTCAAAGTTATTTCACAATGCTTATATTGAACCACCGTTTGCTTCTAGATATACTGTAGGCAGCTAAAAATAGAGAGTAGAAAGACATATGAATGACCTGCCTCTGTGGCTAACTTACCTTTTTAGTTATGTCAACCCATGATTACACATAGTGGGAAAGATTAATACTGTTTAAACTTACAAAGTTACTATAAATATCTACTATCTTTAATAGATTGTTTTTACCCTAACCCTAACCACACTAAAACAGTGGCTGACAACCTTTGCTCTACTATACTAAGTGCATAACTAAGCAAGCAGCAATAACCACCAACTTTGTTAGAGGGAAACTACCACATCTCCTTACTTAGCTATAGTGGATGACAACTTCAGTTATTTTTAATTGCCCCGCAACCCGTTACAATTAACCATGAATCAAGAACACATCATGTTTAGTTCAGTCATGAATGCTGTGAAGCTTGGAATATTCTAAATCAGGCATGTCAAACTGCCTGCCCATGGGCCAGATGCGTCATGCCGAAACTGCACACATTTCACATGACGTCGCAAGTTTGACATGCCTGTTCTAAATTGTCACTCTAAATTATACAAAGAGAATTCTTTTTTTTCAATTTCTGACCTAGTTAAATTGAAAAAAATGTATAGTTCAAACATTAAAACAAAGGAATGTTGTTCAGATTTACTGGCAATGCTTGATTGTAGCTACCAGGATAGCAGCACCAGCTTCCCCACTGGGAGCAGATAAAGCCTCCGACTCAGAGTTTATTACATATGAAGTAATAAAAATAATTTGAAACAGTGGATCCCAATGCTAACTGCACTTTTCTGCAATAGATTGTTTGGCCATGATACCATAGCATTGGGGTTTGGCTATTATAATATTAATATATAAGAAGGGCAAACGAGTTGATTCAGCTAACTACTGCCCAATCTGCTGAGTCAGATCAGAAAAATATATACCAAATATCTACAAGAGAAATAGATTGACTTGAATCTGAGGACATTCTGAACAAGCTGGGTTTATAACAGGACAATTAACATTAAACCATTCCTTGGTGCTTCAACACCTAGTAAAATAGTATACCCACAACTCAGGACAATTTCTCTAAGCAGCATTTATTGATTTCAGGTCAGCTTTTGATGCAATATCTAGGACTGAACTGTGGTATAAATTTAAAAAAAATCACAATTGACAATTGTGCATCAAAATTGAGAATACCAGAATGAAGGTTAGTGCAGTAATCAAGAATATGCCACAAAGGAAATATCTATAAGGAGAAGAATTAATCTGAGATGTGTATTGGCTCTTTTATTCAACTACTACATAATTAGTTTTTCACTTAAATAACTCTACCTTTCATTCCCTTATGTTAGCCCAAAGATGTATCTATTTATTACTGTATGCTGATGATGCAATAATCGTGTCATTATCCTCCATTGGTCTTAAAATAATTCTGAGATCACCTATGTTATCATTGTACTGAGGAGGAACTAATAATAAATTACACTAGCAGTCTTACTTTCTGTAAGTGCCCAAAACAGAGGATCTGGAACTTAGGTGGGCAGCCCATTGAGCAGGTTAAGATTTTTAGATATCTAGGAATAGTTTTCAAACCTCAGGAAGCAGAAATGCTCATCTGGACTATGTATCCCTCAATGCACAGAGATTTGCATCAGCTATACAAACTTATTATTTTTACAGAGGAGCACAGTTTATCCCTGCTGCAATTAAGCACCATTGCTATAAGGGATTCAATTAGGACCATATAACAGTATGATAAACTTAGGAAGGATTCAAACAAAATTTCTAAGAAGTATCTTCCAGGTTTCCCACTGTGTTCCAAATACTATACATCGACAAGAAGCAGGAGTCAGTAAACTTGAATCTAATCGTTATTGATTGATTGAAACTACATCACAGCCCTAGTGGGCTGACCCATCTAATATTGGCAGACAACTACAAATCTTATTAGGAAACAACAATCCAAAAAAACCTGAGCCTCTATGTTTTTCCAGTAAGGCCATCTTAACCTTACAAATAGATCAAGTCTGATCAGTACTAAGGCAAACTGTCTTACATATATAAGGTCAAATAAAAATCTTTCACAATATACTTGCAAATTACTGAATTTTAGTGTCTAAACCAGTCTCATATTTATATTTATCACAATTCCCATATTTAGGAAAACTTATCTTTAGCTTGATTTAATCTCCCAACCGCTGTCCTGGAAGGGAAATATAGGAAATTATAAGAAACTCGATATTGCCCTGTGTTTTAGGTGCCATTAAAAACACAGCCCATATTCATCTATATTGTATGAGGATATTTGCCACCAATTGATTACACCTACTTCATTTAAATTTCTGGGGCACTCTGATAGCTTTTATCATTTAAATAATAAAGATAAATTTATTTTTATAACTATAGCAAACTTTTGCTACATTGTATCTAAGCTTCACCCACAAATTGTTGCTAATAGTTCTTGTTGTTAGGGAATAGTTTTTCTTGTTCATTTTATTGATTATATTTTTATTGGTTAATAACCAAAATAATGTTCTGTCTGCATACTATCATTCTGGAAGTTAATTATATTAAACAAGGTAATCAAAGAACTATTTTCTTTTCAGTGCTATAACTCTCAAACTTTATTTAAATAATTTTGGAAATTTTTAAAAAGGTTATAAATAAATATATATATATTCAATCTGGAAGCTGTTGAATATTCTACTGGCAGGAGATCTCTGCATATTATAATGCCCCTACATGCTGATGGAATAGAACTTTCTCACACAATACAGTAGTGATTCCTCTCTGTTAATTAAAAGTATATTTTATGGAAGTCTCCATTCTTTCTTATCCACTGTGCTAAATAACATTGCATTTATTTGCATCCACAAACATTTATATAGTCTTATTGTCTATGGAAAAGAGAAGTCCACTTCTGCTAGTTGTTTCCAAAAGGATCAATATGTAAATATGGAGAGAAATTGAATTTTGTCAGGTATGCATAAGTCTCATAAACCTTAGGAAGAATTGTTGGTCTGATAAAACTCAAACATCTTGGAAGTTTTTCAAGGAGTAGACCTTATAAATCTTAACTTTCATGAAGAATCCTATTTAAATCCAAGCTACCAATTCTTCAGTTTTGCCATTATGCAATCTAATTCACATATTAGTTAACTACTAGTTTTTCACATTTTATGATATTTTAAAATTATTCTGATTTTTCTAGTCTCAGTTGATCACATATATTTAAATTTATGCTATGTTATTGCAGATGTTATAAATCTATTTGTTTTTCAGTTATATTTCACTTTTTTTCTTTTTTCCTTCATGCAGAACAAATTGGTCAGGACATATTAGAAAATCTCAGTCAGGATAGAGAAAAGATCCAGCGTTCTCGAGACAGAGTAAGTTTAAACATAAGAAAACAATCTGAGTGGAATTCAATATTTATAGTTAATATTAATGAATGGGTCTCTAATGTTTTTTTTAAAGATAGATAGAGTTTCTGAAATGTTTTATCTTTGAACATTGTTCGAACATTGTTCATTGTTCAACATTGTTCATCCATAAATATTATTATTTGCATTATTTCTAAATTGTTATCTGCCTGTCTCTAACTGATTCTGGGCAGCTGAAGTTCACATCTTATTTGTCAAACTACAATTACAAAACTTTGTACACTCTTACTCAATAAGTTGTTAACTTCAGATACTTAGGATTAAAATGAGTGTTCTAGCAGTGTCAGAAGTGTTCTTCATTAGAGATCAAATAATTATTGTAGTGATTTTTTTAATTATGAAGTTTGTGAATTGAAAATATAAGATTTAATTCTCAAATTTCAAATAGATACCTCTGGATATTTATTAACAATTTCTTTTGTTGTATTGTTCTTACTTTTTAAATCTAAGTTTCTCAGAGTTAAGTGGCCTCTGAACACTAGTAAATAAATTAAATTAAATACATGAAGGTTCTGCATAGCAAGGATTAACTTGTGTTAGCAAAACTGAACTCAATATATCTCAATATGTTTAGTCTTAAAATATTATTCCTCCACAGCTTAGAGAAACTGATGCAAACTTGGGAAAGAGTTCAAGAATCCTTACAGGAATGTTACGAAGGTAAGAGCAAGGTAGGGATCCTTTCTCTTTCTTTTTCTTCATTTTTCTCATTTAGATTTATAGATAAAATTCATAATTTTTATCCCAGTTTTGTATAATTTCAAATGAGTTGAAGTTTCAGGTAAGGAACTGGCCTGATAACATAGGCAACTACAATAAGGCATAAATAAAAGTATACAATAACCCAATAGAGGGTTCTTGCACTTGTCTTGCAGAATGGAGAACACAACTTCTGCATTTGTCTTTTTTCATATAGTAGAGAAGTATAGGGAGCCATGAAGATGACCTTCTACAAACCAGCCAGAAGCTATTAAGTTCAAACCAGGGGCAGAACCATCAGTTAAGGCATAGTGCCTGCATGCAAGAAAGGAGCTCTGTTCTATCACATTCTTATTACCAAAGTGTGAAACAATTTGAACTGTAATTAATTTTTTTTAAGTGTGTGCTTTGAGTTTCTTCCTCCAAATATGAAAATTTCATAACAAGGGATAAATTATATAAAGTTTTTTTTAAACAGAAATTGTATCATGAATTTATAAGTACAATATCTGTACAGGTTGTCTCCCTGTATTGCAAAGGGGGGAGGGAAGGACATGTTTTCTGTATATAATCTCTTCTTTGCTTGATATCTCTCTCCACCTACTACCTCTTGTAGAGTGGAGAGATTAGAGAGAAAGCAATTTCAAGACACTAAGCTGTTTTCACTTCTACAGATTGTAAGCAATGTGATCATACCAGCAAAGGGAAATTATTAGTTATTATACATTCTATTCATTGTATTATATATATTGTATTATTATAATATTATATTATTTAAGATATCTACCCATTCTTAACTTTCTAAAGAGAAATAGGATTGTTTTTCCTCTTCTTTGTACAATCAAATTACAAAGGTTAACATAACTGCACTTTGCATTCATTTCACAAACTTCTCGCACAATTTGGTCTCTGAACTGTAGCATACCAAATTCTCTGATTAAGAATAATATGTAAATGACACTAGCTAAATTCAATATCCATGGAGAAAGGTAGTGGCAATTGAAAGAGATGGTTCAGTGCCTGTGGACAATCAATATAATAATAATAATAATAAAAAAATCCTTGGGCAAGCTTATAGCCTCCCCAAGAAAGGGCTGGGATATGAGCTGTAACGAATATTCTGCATATGTCTCCATTTTGTCAAATCTCATTAAAGGGGCTTCTTGCTTTATGTCAGTTGAGCTGTCCAAAAATCATTCATCATTTTTAGTGTAAAAAAAAGTCATACAGTTGTTTAAATAATATCATATTAATGTTAAAGTTCAGCTGTCATTTAAGGATATGGCTTAATCAGACATAGCATTTAAGAAAAATAGTTTTTTCGGGCTTTACTTCACTTTCAGGTTGGCAGATTCAAATAAGGATTTATGGGTTTCTAAACCGATGTATTTTCCCATGTTTATGCTTGATGAACCTCAGCTTTTCTTTCAGGTGACTGGAGTTCAGGAGTCCGTTATTTTCAGCAAAATAAAATAGTTTTTTCATATAGTGTTTGAATACATTTGCAAGTCATCTAGTGAGGGAAAAGGAAAAATGAACTATAACCTCTGACACTGTGTGCTTGGGAGTCTGTCTTAGGACTCCTAGTTTATAAGTGTTTCATAAGCCAAATGAAAAATGTGTCATTTGTGAAATATTCATGGGTTCCTGTTCTCAGACAAATGCATTATGTGGTCAAATATTTAAAAAGCTTTGTCATTTCTTATATATAAAGAAAGTGAATGCATTGGTAAAAGTGATAGCAATTTGTTCATTTTTGTCATTGTGCTCACATGGTGGATACAATAAGGAGGTAATCTTATAGTATGCTAGGAAAATTTTCTGAAAAAGTATATTCATGAAAAGCAATTTAAATTCACTTTATAAACTTAAGGAGAATATTGAATTATAGGATCATGGGGAGGGGAAGGTGGGAAGGAAGGAAGGAAGGAAGGAAGGAAGGAAGGAAGGAAGGAAGGAAGGAAGGAAGGAAGGAAGGAAGGAAGGAAGGAAGGAAGGAAGGAAGGCTGGCTCTGAATAATATCTATCCTAGCATTCCTAGAAAATAATAATTATCGGAGAAATTTCTGATATATATTTCTGATATATTTGGTCGCACTGACCGATGACCTCTGGCGAGCCCGGGATAGGGGTTATTCCTCTATCCTGGTGCTTCTTGACCTCTTAGCGGCTTTCGATACCATCGACCATGGTATCCTTCTGCGTTGTCTCGGAGAGGTGGGGATGGGCGGCACCGTATTGCGGTGGTTCTCCTCCTACCTCTCTGACAGGTTGTAGTCGGTGTTGGCGGGCGGACAGAGATCGACCCCTAGGTGCCTCGATTATGGGGTGCCTCAGGGTTCGGTCCTGTCCCCCCTCCTTTTTAACATCTACATGAAACCACTGGGTGAGATCATTCGGCAACACGGGGTGAGGTATCATCAGTACGCGGATGATACCCAATTGTATATCTCCACCCCGTGTCCTTTCAGTGAAGCAGTCGACGTGATGTGCCAGTGCCTGGAAGATGTGAGGGTCTGGATGGGGGTGAACAGGCTTAGACTCAACCCTGACAAGACAGAGTGGCTCTGGGTCTTGCCTCCCAAAGGCCAACTGGATGGTCCATCTTTAGTCCTGGGGGGGGCAAATTTACCTCCCTCAGTGCAGGCACGCAACTTGGGTGTCCTCCTGGACTCACAGCTAAATTTGGAACAACATCTATCGGCTGTGGCCAGGGGGACCTTTGCACAGGTTCGCCTAGTGCACCAGTTGCGGCCTTATTTGGACCGGGAGGCTTTACTCACAGTCACTCATGCCCTTGTCACCTCAAGACTGGATTACTGTAACGCGCTCTACATGGGGCTACCCTTGAAGGGCGTTCGGAGGCTGCAGTTGGTTCAGAACGCAGCCGCGAGAGCGATTGTGGGCGCGCCAAGGTACGCCCACATGTCACCTATCCTCCGCGAGCTGCACTGGCTTCCTGTGGGTCTCTGGATGCAATTCAAGGTGTTGGTTATCACCTTCAAAGCCCTTCATGGCATAGGGCCAGGTTACTTACAGGACCGCATTCTGCCGCACAGCTCCCAGAGACCGGTGAGGTCCCATAGATTGGGCCTCCTTCAGGTCCCGTCGGCCAGACAATGTCGGCTGGCGGGCCCTCGGGGAAGGCCTTTTCTGTGGTGGCTCCGACCTGGTGGAATCAACTTCCCCCCGAGGTTCGAACTACTCCCACCCTGCCAGCCTTTAAGAAAGCCGTTAAAACTCTCCTGTTCCGGCAGGCCTGGGGCTGATGTCCCCGGGGGGCCGGGATATGATTGGATTATTTTATTGTTTTATTGTTTTACGACTGTTTTTAACTTTGTACGCCGCCCTGAGTCCTTTGGGATTGGGCGGCATATAAATATTTGTAAATAAATAAAATAAATAAATAAATAAATATAACCTTAGTAGATGCCTTGTAGACATACACTCAATTGTTCAGTTGAAAACTGGCAAATTTCATTTTATTTTGTTGAAACATAGTTTGCTACACTGAAATGAGAAAATCTTGCTGCATGTTGACTTCATTAATTCATTTGAAACTATATGTTTGCCATCTTGGTTTTATGCCATAATATTTTATTATGAGTTTCTTATCTAATTATTGAATAGATTCATCACCTGATCATTTAAAAATATTTCTATGGCACCTGAAAGACCAAGGAATGTATTATTCCATATTAGAATATTTTCTTGAATCACTCCTTTTCATTAGTGGCACACATATAGTTCTGGGGAAAGTTTATATGAATAGAGCTGTTGTTGGAAACAGAAGAGGAATCATTAAGGAAAAAATGAGGGATAGAATTATTTCTAAATAATGACCTGTGGGATACAGGTAACTCTTTTTTGAATAGTAAAAAAGTGAGGTAAGAAATTTTAGAATCTTTAAACCAGTGCTTCTCAACGTTTGTGTGACGGCGACCCCCGTCACACAAATGTGCGGCGCCGCCCCCACGCGTGGCACGGTGCCGCATGCATGTGCGGCGGCGCCCCCCAAGGGGGAAAAATGGTGGATCGCCTTGTTTGGCGACCCCCGAGAAATGGTCGATCGACCCCAAATGGGGTCATGACCCATAGGTTGAGAACCGCTGCTTTAAACCATAAGAAGTTGTATTAAATTTTCTAGTTTCTCTAGCCCCTCAATTTCACAGTGATAATATCCCTTATCTGCATACTCCTGGTGATTCTCTGTACAAGTTCCTGCCGTTTTCTTGACAAGTTTTTGGAAGTAATTTGTCATTGCCTCCTCCCTGAAAGAAAGTGACTGGCCCAAGGTCACCCAGCTGAATTTGAGGCTAAGGCAGGACTAGAATTCATGGTCTCCCAGTTTTGAGCCTGATGCCTTAACCGCTACAGCAACTGACTCTCTAGAAATTTGGAAGATAAATAGTTTCTCCCCAGTTACCAAGCTTACAATCTTTCAAAGTGTAACTGGTACAAAATATAAGGCTCAAAAACATTACAAATGCTTTCTGCTATCAATAGAATTCTGCCTGGTCACATAGAAAGAAAATTATTTCTTCGCTCTGATCTACATATCCAGTTATAAAAAGCTAACATAACATTTTAATATTTTGTTAAATTTATCTCCATTCAGCAGTCATAAAAACAAAGCAGCTTAATATTTTCAATTATCTTCTAAACAATAGATAAAGAATCAGAGCTAATTATGCAAAAAATAAACCTTATTACATTCTAACAGTCCAGTTCATTAACAATTAAAAATACTCCCTTTCCCGTCTAGGCTTTCAGCAACAAAGGGGACTGGAGGCTAAAATGTATAAAGAATGGTTGCTGGAATTGGGTATGTCTAGTTTAATGAAGAGAAGGACGAAGGGGGACATGATAGCAATGTTCCAATATCTCAGGGGTTGCCACAAAGAAGAGGGAGTCAAGCTATTCTCCAAAGCACCTGAAGGCAGGACAAGAAGCAATGGATGGAAACTAATCAAGGAGAGAAGCAACCTAGAACTAAGGAGAAATTTCCTGACAGTTAGAACAATTAATCAGTGGAACAACTTCCCTTCAGACGTTTTGAATGCTCCAACACTGGAAGTTTTTAAAAAGAGATTGGACAACCATTTGTCTGAAATGGTATAGGGTTTCCTGCCTGAAAAGGGAGTTGGACTACAAGACCTCCAAGGTCCCTTCCCACTCTATTGTTGTTGTTGTCATCATCATCATCATCATCATCATCATCATCATCATCATTGTTTTCCTTAAGAATTCCTAGGATGCTAATTATTAGTAGTTTCAAAACTATGGTAGAACTGGAAAAGGGGAACCATATAGGAAAAGATGCCAAAGATAAGATATATTATCAAAGTCAAAGCTCCTTGAACATTTTTATTATAATTTAGAGGATTAAAACATTACTGTATGATTATAACACATTGTTTTATTTTTTAAATGATAGAAAAATCATCTTCTAGACCAGGGGTTCTCAACCTTGGCAACTTTACGACTTGTGGACTTCAATTCCCAGAATTCCTCAGCCAGCTTTGCTGGCTGAGGAATTCTGGGAGTTGAAGTCCACAAGTCTTTGCTGGCTTTGCTGGCTGAGGAATTCTGGGAGTTGAAGTCCACAAGTCTTAAAGTTGCCAAGGTTGAGAACCCCTGTTCTAGACCATATGTGTAAGTACAGATCTTTAAGGAGTAGGTTTTTCATTATCAGTGATTCCAACCAGAACGTAAGTAAAACTTTGAGAAAGTTCAAATAATAATTTGTCCTTTAGGATAAGGGAATTTATCAAATGAATTTAGGAAGAATGTCTTTTAAATGCATATTTTGAACTGAGCCCTGTGCTTTTATTTTAGTTATACAATAATATATTGAAGATGTAATTATATAGATACATATTTTTTCAGTTTAAGAAAACATGTTATTGCATAGTCAGGCTTCATATTAAAAATAGTCATTGTTAATATAAAAAACAGACATTTTTCTTTCAAGGTGGTGTAGAACTATTTTATATACTTTGTGATCATACACACAAGAGTGAGACCAGGTTTATATCAATAGAGGATTTATGGCTGACATTGGGACTGTAATAAGTGTGTCTGTGTATTTATTTCCAAAAAAAATACTTGTTTGAGTCAGCAATAGACACATTTAAAAACAACATTTCAATGCTAAAAATATTTAAAGTTAAATGAAATGGCCTCCAGTCTCTTTAGCAGCAGTTTCCAATTTCTTAAATTCTTGTGCCAAAGGAGGTTCAGCTAGTCCTCATAGCTGATATTCTGCTGACATACAAAGGCATTTGTATTTAGATGGAATGTCAAGTTTTGTGCTTGCTTCTAAGTAAGCTAATTGACATTAGTTCTTTTTTTAATTGTACCAGAGTTTTTAATTAAATAGTATCATATTTTATTGTATAACATAACACCTAGTGGCCAAGTGAATGTTATATTAAAGTTGATTTCATAGTTAGTACATGAGGGGCTCTGTGCCTTGCTCTTCAGTCCTTCTCTTAAACAGATTTTAAGTGGTGACTAAAGAAATACTCAGAAGTGCTTATTTGCACAAATATATCCCTGTTCAGATGTTTCTTCGTTAAATAATTAAGATTTTTTTTAAAAAAATGGAGAAGCCTTAATAATTATGTTGACTTTATAAGTATCCTGGTATTTGCTATTTTTTAGGACAGTACACTTGACATGTCTAAAAAATTATTTTTCTGTGTACATATTATTATAGTCTAAATACAATACACATTATCATTGTAGTTTACATTGCTCTTTTAAATACAGTATGAACATATTCTTGGTTTCATTATTTTTCTTTTATACATCATCTGTCGCCATTAACTTTGACCATCTGTACAGCTGGAAATACCATTATCTAAATTGTAGTTTCCTCCTACAGCAAGGTCCCATTGGATATTTCGCTGTGCTATGTCCTTCAGACAGCATGTACAAAGAATGTGATACATCACACTGGCTAAAATATAATGAATATAATATAATGTCCTTGCCCTTTTATGGAGACATACCTAGTATCATTAAGAGGTTGTAGCCTTCAAATAGATTGTAGTCAGAAGCCTCATCATATCAAAGTACATAGTACTATGCAAGCAAAAGGGAATTTCTAAAGTAGACATCTGTGTACCTTAGAAAATGTATAACTCAAGTTAGCAAAGAGGTGTTACAAAAAATTTCAACATGAATAAGGAATTCTTGCACAGCAGAAGTTGTCTATAATTTACTAAAATGTTTATTTGATGAACTCAGGCTTGACTAAGTAGCCAGAAGCTAAAGTACCAACTTCAGGTAATACTATGATATATGTTGCCAATTTTTGCAGCATGTTTTCTGAAAATCTTGCATTATCAGCTAATATAAAATTTTCAGGAAGACATTAAAAGAGGTATCAGGACTGAAACAGTTTCATGTTTTTTTCCTTATCCCTATTAATTATTTATAGCAGGGCTATCAAACTACTGGTCTGTGGGCCAGACGCGTCATGACAAAACCGCACCCACCCCATTGCTGGCAATGGGAAAAAGTTCTGATACGTCACATGACGTCACGTGATGTCGTGAGTTTGACATGTCTGATTTATAGCAACCAGAGGCCCCTCCTCCATCTGCCACACAAAGTTTATCCAGTGAAGACAATCTTCCAAAAAGGGTTGCTTTCACTGGGCAAACTTTATAGCTCTGTAACATCTCTTTCCTCCTCCATCTGCATAGTTGCTGAATTTAGGCATCAGCAAAGGAAGATTACATGTTGATGAGGATTAAGTGTCTAGCAGTCAGTGGGCAGCTGCTAGGACAAAAGAAGGAAATAATTATCTAATTGGGGTTAGATCTGGAAGTTTATTGTCTCACAGCTTGCAAAAGTAAATAGGAAGAGCTAGCTTGTCTAAGTAGTCTCTCTTCCAGGTGCTAATTGAAAGATGAAAGTCAGTCACAATACAAGCAGTCACGAGGACAAGGAATATGGATAGCAGTAGTAATTATCCGCAGATCTGAATAGAACTGAGGGTGAAATATGAAAATTTGTGAGCAAGATAAAAAAGAAATGGAAGAGACAGCAGACATAAAAAAAATCAGGAGACAGAAGGCAAGTCTTTTGGCAGCTTATCTCATAAATGACAGCTTAAGTCAGGTGGTAAGAAAACTGGAAAGTGGCATTTCAAAACATTCAAAAAGATTCCACCTTAATGAACCCACTATACATAGTGGCAAATTCCTTTTACAATTTCCACATTTCCGTTTTCCCCAGACTAGCATTATAGATGCCTAACTGAATTCTGTAGAGAAAAAAATCCTATTAATCTGTGGTGGCAAAAATCAGAGAGTTTAGTGGTACTTTTTCTACATCAAGGAAGTGAGCTTATACCTTTTAATAAAATTTATTAGTCAGAAAAGGTTCTACCAGACCTTTTTGCCTAAGTGTGGATATGTAGTTCTTGGGTCCTTAACTTGCCCTAGCAATAACAGACTTGACATGAAGTTCCCAAGCTTTTAATGATAAGGTATTGTAAGGTATTTCAACTTTCATGCCCTGGAAGTATGATCCAGTGGAACGTGGGAATTCACAATTTCCATGGTGACCATAGGCTTGCTCCAGATGATATTAGTCCAACTCATATGAGCAGTCACATGTTCACTCAGAGCAGATAGATTGTGATTTGGAATGATGGAAGTTGTCATCGTTCTTTGCCATAGAATAATTAGTTTTTAATCAAGGTACAAATGGTCAGATCTCTGAGACAGGAAATTAAGAAATTTCATGCTAGATATCTTACATGTCTAGAGAGCTTTTTGATGGTGCTTAGACGTCTTCACAATATTCTGATGTAGTCTCAAAGATGCTTTTTTTTCTCAAAAGGCAACTGGTTTGGGCTTTTTTTTTTCTTTCTTGAGGGAGAAGGAAATGTTTGGTTTCTCATCCAAGAAGCTTCATCAGTTATGATGCTGGGGGATGAAAGGATAGGTACTGACAGTTGAGACTGGATGGTTGTGGTGGGGAAATGGAAAGATTGTATTTCTTTTCAATCATCTGGTTGTTAGCACTGAGAGATGTTGAGGCCACTTGGAGAAAATCCAAGAAAGAGAGAATGCTAACGACCAGATGATTGCGAAGAAATACAATCCTTCCATAACCCCTCCCCCATCCTATCAGGACCCAAATTTCCATCCCCCAGCATCATAACAGACGAAGCTTCTTGGATGAGAAGCAAAACATTTTCTTCTTCCTCCTCAAGGAAGAAAAAAAAAAAAAACACTAGTCCAGTTGCCTTTTGAGGGGAAAAAAGCACCTTTTAGACAACTCTGACCTGGATGACTGAGAATCTCCAGAACTGACAGATAGTTCTATCTGTATCAGAACATAAAAAGCATTAGATGGGGAAACAATTTGCGAAGTAGAATCCATCTTATATATTAACTTTAAAATAACATTCTCTGGTCCACATGTATCTCCAGGCAATTTAAAGATGAGTAGTGTGTTAAACGAGATTAACTCCATGACTCTCTCTATCCACTTGCCATTTCCATGGAACTCCTGAGTTTACTGAGAAATCTAGAAAATGGAGCCACAATGATGAAAGGCCAGGAGGCCCAAATTTAGGCCTATCTTTCAGCAATAAGGGCACTAGAGTGTGACAGTATTTTTGCAGACCACTATTCCATGTTTGTCAAACACATTGCAGATAAAGTTGTTCATATTTGCATGAGCTTGGACTTCTTTGAGACAAACATTTGTGAGATTGATAGGGTAATGTCATGCAATATCACCTGGGATTCTTTTGATCACATGGAATCCTCTATAGCATTTAGTCTGCAACTTGTAGAGTTGCTCAAACTGCAGTTCCTTTGGACATCTGTAGGGGTTACAACCAATAGTTTATCATCTGATATTATTCCATGGAGCCTGTAAGAAACACAGCATATGATACAAATAGACACATTGTTGCATCTATGTAATAACATCATAAATATGTCATCATTTATTTCCCCTTTCTCTGCATTTTTTTAATTTATATGAATCAAAATAGGACATGTCCTAATTTAGATACAATCATTCATATACACTGGATTGAATTTGAATCATAAGTGATTTCAGGGTTTCATAGAATCTGTAATATTTTGCTATTTAATTTGACGACCATGAAGTGGTTCACATTTGATTTGTTATCTCCGACACCATCTCTCCATCTTGTGAGATTTGAACAGCGTGCAAATTATCTGCCAGAAAATGATCATTTTCATATTTGGTTTTAACTCTAAAAATATTACACTAGCTATTCAAATGCTCCAGCTATTCAAATAATACATATTTTTATTTTAGACAGCATTATTATTATTATTTTTAAAAGGTACAGCTCATATGAATTTCTGTTTAGAACTGCTCATGTTGATCATTTCAGAATTTAATACACTCCAGACTAGGTTATGTATGAGAATTCTTTAGGACCATTTAGCAGCAGGACATGAGAACAAGTTATCAGTGTTCTGGAATTCATTATCACTTATTCAAAATGCCATATGATGAGTGTACATTGTGAAGATTTTTGTTCAGTCCAATATACTGTGATCTTGGAATGATTTGGCAAATAGAAACAATAAATGAAGATAGTTGTGTTTGGCCTCATTTCCCCTCAAATGTTCTTGAATAGAGGGAAGAATATGGAGCTAAGCCTTATAGATATTCAGTAGGATACAGAATTAAACGTAGATATGCATTTGTTCTAGTTTTAGAAAGGGTTATATTACTACTACTTTTTTCAAATAAACCTTTAAGGTAAAATAGCATAAATGCATTTAAGTTAAATTATTCATCTACAGCCTTAAAGAAGTAAATCCTGCAATTCTTTTTCTTAGAATGAATACTTGAGTAATAATTGATAATTCAGTGCTGCAATTTTTTTTGCACAAAAATGTGTTAGGGCTTTGCATATATATTAATGATATAATTTGTAAAGAATATATATACTTCTCCCATTTCACTGTTAAGGAATCCATATTTCTGATAGAACATTTCTTCCGTAAATTGGATCATTCACATATCAAGTTGTTCCTTGTTTTAAATGCCTGCTGTGTTCATAAGATGGTACAAAGCAAGCCTAATAACAGCTCATATCTCACGCAGGTGGTCGTTCTAGTTGCCTCACAGATCAAAAGTCAAACTACTGTGAATCTTTTTTTAAAAAAATGGCAGTTAATGACACAAGGCCAGTCTTATTTCTACAACAAAAAAGAGTTATAGCTATCCATCATCAGCTTCTGAGAACAAAAGGCTGTTTTATAATTACAGTATGCTGTGTCAAATACTGCAGACATTTCTGAACACATCCTTGGAATATATGCATGTTCTGTTTCATTGGCAACCACTAAATACATTTTAGTTACTACCTACAAGGTGAGATCCTATAAGTCAAAGCTCTGTAACACAAGAACGTATTTTTTTCATATTGAGATAATTTGGAGAGGACAAAGTTTGAGTTAATATTCCAGATAGATGGCTTCATGTTCTGATATAATGAAATAGTAAAACGGTACAGTTGTGAACAAATTTATTGTCATTGATATTTAAAATCAGGATGTAGGTGGTCTCCATACTATTACTCGGCAAACCTTTAAACATCTTGATATAACAGCATCTTCATGTTTCTTCTGCAAGGCTGCCCATAATTTTATAAAAAGTAGTATAAAAGCATAAAGTTCAGATAAATATTGAAACTGTGCCAGAGATGTATATCCCCAGTCCTTCTCTTCACCTTTCAGAAATGAAAAGAATTGTGGAGAATTCTCTTTGAAATGGGGTACTGAAACAAGTGAATCCAAGGGTGTTGAATGCACACAATGGTGGGAAAGTACCATTGACTGCTGTTAACATCTGACTTCAACCACTTAACTTACTGTCCAATAAAAACACTGAGATGTTACCATGTTTGTGGAAGGCAACCACAGGGAAATGCCTTGCATGGCAGAACAGATGAAATCCTTCAGTTAAAATGTTCATTAATATCTTTGATACAAAATTTTAATTGTACATCTTTTTTTCATTTTTGGCAATGAGGCAATCATTTTTCTTCCTCTCTGAATTTGACTCAAAAATTGCAAAAACAATTTTGGATTCAAAAATTACATTGCATTTGTAGACTTTGCTTTTTATATACTAATAAAAAGAATAGGTTTGTAAGTTTTTATATTTTGATTTAATCAATGCAGTAAATTGGTCATTTAAGGGCAAAAACAGGTCAGAATGTTCTATCTCATGGCACCAAAAACAACAACATAAATTGCTTTTCAGTTACATTCACTCAGCAAGAACTAATCTCTTCCAAGAACTTAATTTTCTAACACATTTTAATTTATTGTTTACTTTCTGTGTTATGACTTCAGTTATCTTTAATTTTATACTTACGATACAACTTCTTTTTTATATCTTGTCCCATGTGAAACTGACTTTGCTGTTTTGTCTATATAAACAGTGATATAATTTAAGGCAAAACTTACTTGAAGAGATGGAGACTATTAAGTCAATATTACAATTAAATTGATGTACACTGATACATTGTTGACTTTCATGCAATGCTCATAGCAAAGACTGTAATGCAAATAGAGAGAAAGAAAGAGAGAGAGAGTAGTGCAGTGGATTCTGCTGATATGTAGAGGGAGTGAACAAATAACACCAAAATTTAGTGCCTGTTTATTTCAGAAATGGTCATTCTTTGTGTGATGTATAGTGTGGAAAAAAATTGTCCTCTTAATGAAGACAGTCCAATTAGAGCCAATTATGTAAGTGCTTTATTACATTGAACTACATTGCATACAACCAAAATAAGGCCAAGGTGGTGGACTAGTCAGCAGTAAATGTACATAGTCTTTTCTTTGATAAAAAGTTAATTTGGCCATCTCAGCAAGTTCCAACATTCCTCCATTGTGGGTAATATTGAAATTTTCCACTTTTGTGAATATAATTCACAAATAAGTCACAATTGCTTCAATTATCATGTATAAAAGTAAAGTTTCATGACCTTTTTTTTTGACTGTTTATCAATCCTTCCCAAAAGAACAGCCTGTTTTAAATTATATATTAGTCTTCAAAAAAATCTGAATTATTGTATGTATTTGAATCCAGAAGTTTTTGCCTTTTTTACACATCCAGCAAACATGGTAAAATGTTCCCTTCTTATTGCTCTCATTTCCAACGTAAAAGAAAATAATTTCCAATTAGTTCTAAAGTCTTCAGTGACCACTTGTACCTTTTGATTAATAATTTCAATTTATGAATGCATTTTTGTAATAGGTAAAACATACCTGCCTGGTACACCTTATAGTGCTGCATAATTAAGTTCCTTCTAATTTGCTTAAAAAGAATTTGCTTTCATTGCTTAAAACTTTGGAGTGTATCATAGATTAATAACTATAATAACGCATTAGAAAGCCGGAACATGTGCTCAAGATTATATTAAAAAAATCAATATTTAACAATAAACAATATAATTCTACTTGATTGCTACTAGTTTAGATCTTTAACTTCTTAATTTGACCCCCTTGTGTATCATTTAACAATGTACATAAAATAAGTCTGTGTTGACTTTCTACAGCAGGTGAAATTTCGATTCTGCTGTGGAAATTGGGATTGCACAAAAGCTCTGCAACAGTAATTCATACCATTATTACATCTAGACTAGATTTCTTCAGGGAACTCACTGGGGCTGCCTTTGAAGTCAATAAGGAAACTTCAACATCAACAGGGAGAACTATTTTAGCAGAGTTATATCAGTGCTACAGACACTGCATTGGCCGCTTATTAATTTCTGGATACAATTCAAAGTACTGGTAATTACCTATAAAGTCCCTTATGGTCTGGGTCTAACTTACCTTCAGGATTGTCTGCTCTGACCAGAATCTGTATGACTTAAGTAGTCAAATCCCATTCCTGCCCTGCTGGGAGCCAGAGGGATAGAAGTGAGGAACCAGCCTGTTCCTCTGCAGTGGAATAGTTTATTACCATATATTCCGGCGTATAAGACGACTGGGCGTATAAGACGACCCCCAACTTTTCCAGTTAAAATATAGAGTTTGGGCTATACTCGCCGTATAAGACTACCCCTCTTTCAACGCACACCAAATAAAAATTAAAAAACATCAGATTTGATTTCAATATGGTAATTTTAATTCAAATGCTTATGACATAAAGGTACTTAGCAGGAAAACTGTCACTTATAAACATAAGGCTGTTTGTCATCAAACATGTAAACATAAAACAGTGCAAGTGATTAAACTTTTCCTAATTCACTCTAAAGCTGAAAGGAAGGATAAGACAATAAACCCATGGGAGCTGCCATGCTATTTGTTTTCTAAGCTGTCAACCAAACTGGAACTGATGATGATAGGAGGAAGATAACAAACAATAAAGAAAGCAAGTGCCGGGCAAGTCCCTGGCGAGTCAGCAACGCCCATCATAACTGCAAGCTATTTTTATAGGTTTTGCTGGCATGATACTTTCCCTTTAAAAGCCTTTAAAATCATCCTGTTCATCATCTGATATCATAAAAATATCAATGACATCTTGTGATACATTTGCAAGGCAGTCATCGTATGGATCGAATTCCGTATCAGATGGTGTGGTCTCAGCTTCGGCTTCCTCTTCATCTTGCCACAAGTAGTCGTCCTCCATACCATCTAATGAATTTGATATGCCACACTTCTTGAAAGACTTGATTATTGTTTCTGCATCAATATCATTCCAGGCTTTTATGACAAACTTGCACAAAACATCCAACTGTGGAGCACACATGTTTCCTCCTTTTGTGAATGACTTTTCGCCACTAACCATCCATTCATTCCACTGTTCTCGAATGTGATCTTTAAATGGCTTGTTTAGGCATACATCCAGTGGCTGTACCAACGATGTTAATCCTGCAGGAATAACTGCCGCATCTGTGTTTAGTCTTGCAAGCTTTTGCTTGGTGCTGGGAGTTAAATGAGCCCTGAACATATTCCACACCAGTAGACTACGTTTTTGAATAAGTCCACCTGGTCACCTGCTCCATACATTATCAAGCCATAGCTTTACCCCTTCTTCATCCATCCAGCCTTTTTCATTCACATGTACAAAACAACCAACAGGGAACTTGAGTTTTGGCATTGTTTTTCTTTTAAAAATAATCATTGGTCTCAGTTTGGCACCATCAGCTGTGCATGCTAGTACCACTGTAAAACTGGACTTCTCATGTCCTGTTGTTTTAATTAAAATTGTTTTTTCACCTTTTTGATGGACAGTTTTATTTCCAACCATATCAAAATTCATTGGAGTTTCATCCATATTTCCAATACTACTTAATGCATAGCCATGTTTAATGCGCTGTTGTATTATGTATTGATGGAAACTAATTACTTTGCTATCAAGATCTGCAGGTAATTTTTGTGCAATTTTCGTCTTTTGCCTCAGTACCATATTATGCCTTTCCAAGAATCTAGTACACCAGGATGCAGTGGCCTTAAATCTGTTGCTGTGATCTGGGTTAGATTTGGCCCACTGAAGTGCAAACAAACGTATTTTATTTCGTGTCACTACATAACCGTTTTGGCGATGCTCATTCACCATGTCTGCTACATGTTTTTCAAGTTCTGGCCAATGTGGGGTGCCTCTTCTTAATGCACACTTACCCCTTGGCATACTCTTTAATGCTTTTTCATTTGCTTTCCAGTCCCGAACCATCTTTTCTGTTACTCCATATTGTCTTGCAGCAGCGCAGTTATTATGTTCCATGGCAAAGTTTACAACTTTAAGTTTGAAACTGGCTTCATATTTCTTTCTTCTTGCTGGTGGAGCCATGATGGGGTCTTGACTATTGGACATTTGTATACTGTACTGTATGTATTGGTGCTGTACTGTATGAACTGGTACAGATACTGGTGCTGTACTGTATGTACCCAGTATACAACAACCAGCCAATCACAGCAAGCGATGAACCTTGGCTGGTTGTTGTATACAAAGCCTGCTTGGATTGGGTGGGTCAGCTCTCCCTGCCTGCCCAACCCTTCCTGTCATCTTATAGGCCAGGGGTAGGCAACCTTGGCTCTTTTATGACTCATGGACTTCAACTTCCAGAATTCCTGAGCCAGCTATGCTGGCTCAGGAATTCTGGGAGTTGAAGTCCATGAGTCATAAAAAAGCCAAGGTTGCCTACTCCTGTATAGGCCCTAGGGAAAAAATGGACAAGCTAATTCCATGAGGGAGAGGGAAAGGGAGCACAGTTTCTGAGTTCTCATTGGCCACCTGTAAGTCCAAATGAGTAGCTCAGGGTGTGTGCGTGCACGTGTAGGCATGCGTGTGACTCCCTGGGTCCCTTCCATTGCCCTCCCCCCAGTAGCAAGCTTTGGCTTGGAGCAAGCAGGCTGCACACAGGGATCTCCTCCTCTCAATCTTCCACCCTGCGAATCCTCCACAGCCTCTCCAAGCTGAGTGAGCAGAAAGCCTGCCTGTTTGTCAAAGGCTCTGCCTTGTCAATCGCACACACACCTTGATGAAAATTGCCCTGCCTGCAAAAGGACTTCTCAGCAGTTTTTTTTTTTTTTAATTGAAAATTTTTTACATTTTACAAAAACAAATCCCCTTCCCATACCCCCCCCCAACCCTACCTCACCCCCCCCTTCCCAACCTCCCAAACCCTCCCCTGGACTTCCCAGAGCTGAGTACAGGCTTAATTTAAAAAAAAAACTTAAAACACTTTTAAAACCTAAACAAATTTAAATACAATCATCATTCTATATAAACTCCCTCCAAAAACACAAATTTAAACATTACTTTCTTTGAATATCTATATCTATAGTGTAAAATCTAATTTCTCCCTCTTTCTTTATCCTAAAACGAAAAAATAAACATATAAACCTTTGTTATACCATTAAAACTAAATACTCTTAAAAAACCTAAAGTAAATACATATTTCCTTCAATCTTCATAATCTTCTCTCCTATCCAAAAAGAAAAAAACTTAAAAAACCTATAAGTCCTAAACAAATCCAAGCACATTTAATTAAACAAATTTTTCTCTTAAAAATATTAATAATAATATTTAAAAACTAGAAACACTTTTAAATCCTAAAAAAATCTAAATACAATCATCATTCTATATAAACTCCCTCCAAAAACACAAATTTAAACATTACTTTCTTTCCTAAACAAATCTAGACATTTAATTAAACAAATTATTTTCTCTTAAAAATATTAATAATATTTAAAAACCAAATTTAAGCATACTTAAAACTTGAACAAGTTATACTCCCTTCAAAACACAAATTTAAACATTACTTAAAATTTTTCTCAGCAGTTTTTTAAAGCAACACTACCAAGAATGAAATTGGAGACAGCCAGAATGTTTAGGGAAGAAGGAAAGGAAGCAGTTAATAAACTAAGTAAGAAAGGCATTCGCCCTTCGAAAACTTGCATTTCCATAAATGTGATAAGTTGCCCCCTTTTCAGGTAATGGGGGGGGAGTAAATGCTTTCCTTTTAATTTGTTATTAAAACTGAGTGCACTACAGTACTTATAGATGGGAGCCAGATTGACCAGCCAGGATCTGTCATAAATAACATCACAAATGTACCATGCAAGTTTATTTAGGCGGGGGGGGGGAGAAACTGCTTGCATAAACTCGGTGGAAGTCGACAGGCAAAAAGATTGTGTAGCTGTTTTCTCCATTCCTGCTTCATGAATCCGAGAGGAATTTAGCTGACACCCCTCCCCTTCCAGACCCATAAGCTCCGCCTCCCCCAAGCTACTCTCACCGGCAGTGAGAGGTAAACGCTGAAAAGCTTGCATGAAGAGGCACTGAGAAGTGCCTCGAATGGACGCAGATGCTTAGGTTTGTTTTCATTATATAAAAAAAAACACCTTACAATTCTTTTCCCCCCTTCCCCATTACATGGGCCATTCCTTTCTACTTCCTTTGAATGAATTAATCAGGGGATGGCCACTACCAATCCGCAGTTCTGGAGGGGTGGGCAAGGAATTGGGATGCAAAAGGGAGGGAAGAAGAGAGGAGACGGTTTGCAATGTAGCATTATAGAATGGGGATTAAACCTCCAGGAAATCTTACCGTCACAACAGCCTGATAATGCCTATCGTACTCTCAGAGATATCTTTAGTTGATCGGCTGGTTTTAATAATAACCCTAGGACTCTTTTTGAATGAGAGAAAGGGGGGGGAAGAGAAAACTTGCTGAGTAATATTTTTCCGGCGTATAAGACGACCCCCCACTTTTGCGAAGATTTTAAGTGTTTAGAAAGTCGTCTTATACTCCGGAATATACGGTACTTGAGGTGCAGATGCCTTATTTCTCCTCATTTTTAAAAATGAGCAAAGGTACTCTTTTGATGCACCTTTAGCATATAATGTTTTACTATTTTGTTTTTACTTTTTAATCTCAATGTTACTATAATAAATCTTTTTCTTGTTTCTTAAAGAATACAGGATCTTATTGATTCTGCAGCATAAACATAAAGTAAATAACCCACAATTTAAAAGTATGTAATACTTATACAAAGCTACAATGCTAAACTCAATTAATTATTTATTTACATTAGATAAACTTCAAAATTAGCTGAGGTTAACCCATTATCCTTTAATTAAATCTGATGTATTTTTCCCTAAGTTCCCTTTCCATCTAAACTGTTCCTTTGGTTAAATTCCAGGACTTCCCTATAATCTTGTTTTATATATTGAAGTATTCTCCTCAACACTGTAATTACAATATTGTAATTACTTAAGCATGGTGTTCGTGATATTTTGGAACTATTATATATTCTTTATACTTCAGATTATTATAAGATAATTTGTAACTAACCAATGCTCAGAAGAGTTTTATGGAGCTTATGGGAGGCATTTTCAAACAATGAAGATCATAATGTTTGGAATAGTAAGGTATTTCTTGGAATATTTTACTCCTAAATATGCATATTGGATATGATTAAATATTCTTAAAACCAATATTTAGTCATCGTGGAATTAGACATGCGTACAAATCAAGAAAGAATGGCTAGATCTTGTTTTCATGATTCCATTAAAATTGTTCAGGTAGTAAGCTGAATATTTTTATAGAGTTTTCTTTACATAAATATTATTTGCCTTCATTATAAATTGAATAAACATGTACAAATGCACATCCATATACAATACAAAATATACAAGATTACAAGTATATAAATATGAAAATTAATGTTAACTAGCACAGAAAATAATTATCTTTCTAGAGGTATCCACATGCTTGCTGACAAAATAAAAAACAGTTTCTCTCATCTGACCTGCCAGAGTAATTTAATAGTATAGGTAATATTAAGTCAGAATGCCAGACCAAGTAGAAAAAAAGAGGGAAAACCTGATAAAAATGATGATTAGACAATTCAGAAATTATCATCATCACTATTAACATTTGTATTTTTGTCAATCTATTATACCGTTTTTGTAGTACTAAATTTCTTTCAAAAGAAGAAAAATTATTATCTTTTTCTTACTGCTAAAGGATGGTAAAAAATAGAAAAATGCTGATATATTATGTTTTCTTTTTGTATGTAATATCTATGGCCTTTGGGACAATGTAGCTTCAGTGCTCTAGGAAGGAAACCATAAACCACTTACAGTCTTAGAACCCTTACTAAATGAAATGGTTGCAGCTGCTCTTGAATATTTGCTTCAGATATTCAAACATTTCTTTTGTAAGAATTACATGTCAAATATAATCAGGATCAGAATGTAACTTAAAGGGCTATTTCAGGTTAGCTAGGATATGCATTTTTACACTGTTGTAGTAGTGAAATATAAGAGAGTTGAAGGTATCTCTAGGACCTCTTTATTCAATGGTGTAAGTTTCACAAAGACTTTTGTTTGTCCAAGTTAATATGATCAATTTTCCTTTTTTTTCCTCAAAACATAACAATAGCTCTATTGGTTCAAATCAAATGCATAACTACTGCTTTACTATCTAGCCAGATGCCTGGAAAATCCCACAACTAAAATAAGCAGAAAACCACTCCTTGTATTTGACGCCAATTGCTATTCATAGAGATATTTCTTCTGATGCTGGAGTAATATATAGTGATTTAGTAAAATTGTTACTAAAAAGCAGGTAAGCAAAATTATGATGAATAATTTATTATGAATTTGAACTAGTTGGAGTTTACTATAGTGGAAGCAAAGAAAACCTTTCCTATGTCTTCATTATCAGAGGACAATACTGTCCAATTAATTTATTTTAAATAGTTAAGCACTGTTTTGTTCTGGTCACAGACTAATAAACATATTCTTAAGATGTAATCTCATATTTGTTACTTTACTAATAAAAATATTTGCATTGCATAAATGAGTTTTATATTGAGAACACATACTAGGAAGATGATTGAAGCAATAATTTTTTCAATTCTGTTGGATAGTTGTCTATAGGTACAATTCAAGGATGAGGATGTTGCTCAGAGTTATAGGCATGATCATAAAGTTTTTGACTGTTCTCATCCTAGCTTATAAAATTGTCAGAATATAGTAGTAAATGTATTAAGTGCATAGCATACAATGTCATGGAAATCTCGAAATGCTAGACACAATGCAGTCCTGCCAGCCTAAATTGCTAGATTATTCTGTTCAGGACTTGCATGGCTATCCTTGGTGCACCGCAGGGGGGGGAACTATCTTACACCAACATAGTACTAAAGAATGATTGGGCTCTTGATGTGGTCTGAACAAATGCAAGAAGTAAAGCAAGCTTAGGGAATACCAAGAATCCACAAGAGACATATATTTCTCTATGTTTCTAGTAAAGGAAGCAGAAATAAAGCCCTTATTAAAGCAGCAATATTTTATTTCCATCATCTCAGTTATTTTTCAACCAATATTACATTGTCTTCTTCTTCTTCGAATATGTTCCTCAAGTTTTTATTTTATCTTTTTAGATTTATACGGCCTCCCATCCCAAAAAATGACAATGAATCCATAGAACATTTCCAATTACATAGCTAACTTTTTAGTTAAGTATCATCATGAGTTAGCAAGTCACGGTTGACCCTTGGTGTCTGCCTTGACTGGTTTGCCACTGCATGCTTCCTAGGGCTGAGAAGGTAGTTCCAGTCTCACCAGCTCAAGGTTGACTCAGCCTTCCGAGGTTGGTAAAATGAGGACACAGATTGTTGGGGGCAATATGCTGACACTATAAAATGATTAGAGAGGGTTGTAAAGCAGTGTGAAGCAGTATATAAGTCTAAGTACTATTGCTATAATACAGAAGTATGTGAAATTGACACACTGTTTCTACATATAAAGCCTTGCTCTGGTGCAGTATAAGCTATTTGCTCTGATATGACCGCTGGAATTGGTGGGAAGGTAGTAGAACATGCTACATTCCCAAAATAAGCACATCTCAGAAACTCAGTGAGACGGAGAAATGTGTGTAGCAGATAGTGCTTCTTTTGGGTTTAATATGTTCCTTTTGTAATGATTTTGTTCAACTATTAATATTCCTAGTCATCTTTTTGTTCGGAGGAATGTTACTTTATTATAAATTCCTGTTTTCCCAAACTGAATTATAATTACATTTTTAAAAGAATTAATGCAGAAACTTGCCCTAAAAAATTTATATTAAGCTTATAGTTCCCATTGAAGAGCTAGAAGAAAACCCTCCAAAACAGCAAATGAAAGAAATTATTTTTAATAGGAGACAGATATATACATAAGAAATTGCATATGATAGCTTTTGCAAAGGCTGAAAACTGACGGAATCCGAAGTTCAACAAATGTAAAATTAAATAAAGGATATTTGTATGGATATGTGAGATCGTTTTTTTCCTTTACCAAATAGTTGTCACGTAAAACAATAATTTTAAGCAGTTTTATAAAGTTTGTTGAAATGTATTTCATTACAAAAGATAAAAAAAATTCTTTCTCACAATGAACACAGATAATTTTAGAAGCTAGAAGCTCATAATTACTCACTGTGAAAAGCTTTAAAAAGTCCGTGATGAATACAATGACCTCCAGTTTTCTCTGTGAATGAATGGAGGCACAAATTCTCAGTTTGTTAGAATGTGAGTTGATAAGTGAGTTAAGAAAAACATGTATTTCTTCATTACACTGCAGCCTATGAGTTCATTTAAATAACAATATCTAGCATAAAACTCATGATTGAATTATCCAACAATTTAAATGTATTGTTAGTGTTAACAATAGAAAATAGGGTAAATAAATGAATGTCTATTCTTTGAGATATTATTTCTGTTTATTTAGCTTGATAAAATATTGAATTATGTACTGCATACTTTGGTCAAGAACATTAGTCTGCATAACTTTAACCTTGAAATTGACATTTTAAAATGTATTTTAGTAGCTTGTTCCTTAACAGTTAATTTTTAAAAAAGGAGGCCCAAGTAGAATGAGTTATTTTGTTCTTGAAAAAACATTGAAAGCCGTGCTTTATATGCTAAAATTAATATGTTAAATGTAGAAATCAATTAAAGTGACATATTGCCTAATTGCTCCTGAAGTACTATATGGGCTGTTATTTTCATACTTCGCTTAGTGATCCATCAAAGTTCCTAAGTGTATAAAGCACTGCTTTGATGTAATAGTAAACCACGCTGGTGTTTCCTTCTGAGGTAATCAAATTTATTTCACATGTCAAAAATGCAAAATAGTTGGAGGTAATTTTATTCCAGCAGAAAAACTAAAAGCATATATGGAATGATGGGCTTCAGTTTGCACAACTGAATGATGGGCTTCAGTTTGCACACTCATAGAATCCAACTTCCTGAAGATCAATCATTATTCTTAAACATTTCTCTGGAAAACTTGTGACTGGATGCAAAATAACATTTGGGCAGAAAAAAGAAGCCAGTTTCATGAACATCATTCAATGTTTGATTGTCTATCAGAAAAAAAATTCAATCACTTGAGATATAGCTGTGGCAAGTTAATAGCAAAAACTGCTATAATAATTCTACATAAACTGATCTCACTTCAAATATAGCATTATTGTTCTAGATCTATTACATAATGTGTCAGAAAGCACCTGAATATTTTAAAAATGGAATGTGTAGTTTAATCTATGTAATATATATCAGTTAAGTTTCAAAATTATAATGCCTTTAAAAATGACAGTCTTACTTTAAAATTTAGGTTCTCTTATTTCTACAATTGCATCAGAGTATATATTATCTTAATTATACAATTATACTAAATTATCAAAAAATTGTAATGGCTAAAACAAATCTAGAATATTGACAAATAGTTCATTGACTTTCTGTCTATTTTTCAAACAGAATGCATATTGTATTACCGTATGGTTTGCAAGTATTACTGTTTTAGACAGGAAGACTATGCAGAGAGTGGTGAGGATGGCAGAAAAGATTATTGGAAGTTCCCTTCTTTCTATCCAGAACATAGCATATAAGTGCTGCTTGATCAGGGTCTGCATTATTGTCAGGGACGCTACACATCCTTTCCATGACCAGTTTTCTTTGTTACCTTCTGAAAGGAAGCTTTGTGGTATCCAAAGCAGAACAACTAGATTCTGAAATCACTTTGTATCATATAGTATCAACCTTGTTAACTCTCAAGACCCTTTTCCCCCTATGTATTCAAAATGTACTGTGATGTGTGTGTGTGTGTGTGTGTGTGTGTGTGTGTGTGTGTGTTTGTCCTATGTGTATGTATGTATGTATGGGTATGGGTATATATTTTCTTTTGAAAGCAGGCATCAGAAGTTCGTTTTTTAATGTGTGCCAATGTGTTCATAGAACACACTGTGTGTTCACAGAATGTGTGTGTGTTCACAGTAAAAAGTAACAATAAACAATAAAGGTTATCTTATCTTTCTGACACATTTTGATTATTTAGTTATTTTATTCAGTCTTGGTCTAGTAAAGAATCAGTCTTTAGTTTGGTGTGCATTAGTTCAAAAGTACCATTAGGTTTTTGGCAGCAACCTCTGCCTAGTCAGTTTCTGCGTACTTCATTTTTTTCATTCTGAAGCTAAAATGTTCCCTTAATCTATTGTTTGCCAATATTTTTTTTCAGAAACAATTTAGTGAACGCTACAAGAAATGTACTGTTCACTAAATTAAAGGTGGTCAAATCAAGTTACAATATGAAATAGGACTCCCAGATAGGTGAAAGGGATGAGAAGAATTTTTAACTCTTCCTGGACGCCTAAGAATTTGCTAAAAGATATCTTGAGAAACTAAAACACCATCAGTGGTTTAATTTTCTTTATTTGTAGAACTTGAGAAAAAGTGAGATTACTTTGAGTTTGGTCTTAAACTGATGAATTATAAATGTTGTCTTTACAAATGTCTCAATTCATTTTAAAGTTATGATTCCTATATTGGATTTTATCTAGAAAATAATCAGCTGGACAACTGATTTGGCACCCTTGTTCATTTTTATATATGTGTAATGTATGTTTAAAATGCCTGAGTAAGATCAAGGAAGACTTTGGAGTGAGATTTTAGGAATATACCAATGATATTTAGTTTTCGTTTAATTCCGGGAAAACATCATCCATAAAAATTGTCTGGATTGTTGTTAATTATTTGTAATTAAATCTTGAAAAAATAAAAATAATCCATAGGAAGCTTAGTTTAGAGAGTGAGATTCGGCGTATTTTGAAAGGTTTATGCTTCGCTTCAAACTTTTTGCGTATAACTTGGAAATATTCTTGTTTTTACTCTCCTTGAATATTCAAAAAGCACCGAAGACAAGATTTATTTGCACAACTATATTTAAAATGGAAAGTGTAGTCTGAATTAATCTGATGGGTCCCAGTTAGTATATGAAGGTCAGTTAGGCTTCCTTGGAGAGCACACAGTCCAAATTCTGACAAATATATACTTTAATTTGCTTGCTTGATTTCAAATGTGGCACTCTGACAGGAAGCAGGCATCACCTCTGGCTAAATAGAATAAATAACAAATTGCTTATTCGCTGGGATTTTATCCTTTTGCTAAGTTGAACTGGCTTTTTAATACTAGCTTTAAAAAAAACTTGTCAAGAAATTTAATTATTACTACTTCTCCAGTGAGTCTGTATTAATGCTGGGATATAAGAAGGCCAAGCATGTACTCAGGCAACATATACTGTTAATACTGCAAATAGCAATTTTCTAAAATTAAAATCAGCCAATTCTTAATCACATAACAATTCCTAAATTTAAAAGGGTCTTAATTTTAGCCCTTTTTAATGCCCTTTTTATGTTTGTCACAGAAAGGAAATTCAAGAAAATTCTAGAGTAGAGCCCATGCAATGGGCAGGTAGAGTAGCCCATGCAATGCTAATGTTCTTGCTGAAACCCATCCTCAGGGAACTTCTCTTATCAGACATTGGTAGAGAGAAGTTCCCTGAGGATGGGCTCCAGCATGAGTTCAAAAGCTCAGAAGACTTAAACCTCTGGTCCTGGTGACCAACCCAGATTGGATGCTGCAACATTATCCTGGAATATATATACAGTATTGGCCTTCATTCGTGTTCTGATAATCTGGATTATACTGAAAAAATTAAAATGAGAATTGTTATAAAGCCAGTATATCTGGGCATTCCATTAGTGCCTGTTAATTGCTTAATATACTGAACTTCATTATGTTATCTATTGATTTTGACAATTTATCTCTTCACATTCAATTATAACAGCAGCATCTTCTCTCCTTTATCTAGAAGCACATACATCTTCAAAGGGATTACTTCTCTTATCCACAATGGATGCTATTCTGTATAATCAGGTTTATGAGTTTATTTCCAATGAAGATTAATATTTTATTTAATTTTAATCTACATGACACATGTAGATAGCTACACAAATAATTCATTACTTCTTTGAAAAGTTGCACTAATGGCAATCTGTAACTCTACTATATAACATTAGTTTAGCTAGAGTAGCTACTATATGGTAGAGTAGAATAGAGTAGAGTAACGTAGAGTAGAATAACAGAGTTGGAAGGGACCTTGGAGATCTTCTAGTCCAACCCCCTGCTCATGCAGGAAACCCCATACCAATCTCTTCTTAAAAACTTCCAATATTGGAATATTCACAACTTCTGGGGGCAAGTAGTTCTGCTGGTTAATTGTTCTAACTGTCAGGGAATTTCTTCTTAGTTCTAGTTTTCTTTCTCCTTGATTAGTTTCCATCCATTGCTTCTTGTCCTGCCCTCAGGTGCTTTGGAGATATTTAGTATATTCATTGCTTACAATCCTTAGACTATTTTCCTAACTCTAGGACTTCTAATAGTGCCCATTATTTATCTTAATAAATTGTTTCTATTCTACGTACATATTTTGTATTAATTTCTAGAACTATCACATTGTTAGAAATTTTAATTTATATCTTTAGATATATTTTTCCAATATACATTTTTACTTTAAGCAATATTTCTTTAATTAAAATAGATTCAGCCTTTAATTTTGAGGAACATAGTCTAAGAAAGCTTATGTATGTGATCTTTCATTTTGAAAAAAAAAATTTTTATAAATGATATACATTTTTGAAATAACAGGAAAAATACAGATGCACCTAATCATACAACTAAGTATGTGATAGAAATAACAAATATTGATTTCTAAATGGCTGTTATTAAAATAGCTCTATTTTAGAGTGAATTGTAAGACTTTACAGAAATTGTATTTAAAATTAATTTATTTTCTGATGTCATTAAATCGCTTTTTAAAAAAATCTGTGATTGTATAGATATTCATGAAAAATATTACCTAAATGGCCCGGTGATTAAATGTTCAGTATTTTAGAAAAAGAAACTGGCTATGTAGAGTTTCAATGATGTTCAGGTAACCTCGTTAAAATACTGAATGTAGATTGAATCATACATGTATACTTATTATTTGATATAATTCAGCCAACCATCTATTAAAAAGTATTCATTAAATTAACATCAGATGAGGAAAAAAAATATTACTTAATCATTTCATGCTTTCCACTATAGGTAATGAATATGCATTTATAGTCCTATTTTTTTAGAAATAAATTTTAAATCAATCGATCCTTGTATAGTATATGTATACATACCTGCTATTCACTTTAAACAATATAAAAAAAATAAAGGTAGTAAATAATAAAGCGTGAAATAATAAGACGAAAAATGAAATTTAGCTAAATCTAATCTGTTTCCATTCTTTATCATACACCGCTTCATTCATTGTCTTGTTCTTTACATTTCTTACTACCTTGTAATTTTAAGATTATAAACTTCCTTTTTTGTATTCAGATATTTCTGTATGACCTGCTAAAGAGCAAACATCTGAGCTATATTCTTCCTCCCTGGTGTATAGTTAAGCCGCACTTTTCCAAATTTAGTTATTGTCAGGTTTTGTATACTCTGACAAGAATTCTGTGAAACATATTTCCAGGTACACCTACTACAGCAATTTCCCTGTAGTTTTTACATTCATTCTTCATACTTTTTACTTTGTATAGGGGAACATTAACAGCATTCTTCCAATCATCACATACATCCATGAGTTGGAGCTTTTTTATCCATAATAGCAGTGAAACTGAGAGTTGGGCAACTCTGTCTGCCTATCCATCTGTCTGTCTATTTAACTACCTAGTAATCTTTCTATCACCTTATTCTGTAATATATACCAATAGAAAAGAATATATGTAGCTCAGGTTTTAACTATAGAATCCTTGGTGCTCTCTGAACTTGGTTGTTTGCTTGCAGATATTTTGCTACCAGACTAAGTAACAACTCCAGTGCTCTGAAAATTGTAATTTTGCTTATTAAGTCTTCTAAATTCGCAGTTCTTTCCTGTCAATCTGGATCAGCTAGAATAGGCATGTCAAACTCACAACATCACATGACATCGCACGACATATCGGAGCTTTTTCGCCATTGCCGGCAATGGGGTGGGCGCGGCTCCGGTATGATGAAACCAGCCCGCGGGCCGGCAGTTTGACACCCCTGAGCTAGAACATTCTCACCTAATTTTGGCATTTATGCAGCTATTGTATTTGTCAAGATTTTTTCTCTCTCAATTACCTGTGATAATTGTGGGGGGGGGGGAGGAAAAGAGAAGCAAAGAGATAAATTATATGTCACAAATGACTATGTACATTTCTACTGTAAGAGTACTCACTCTGTCCTGGAAATCATAATAACTAATAACTTTGTGTATAATAATGGGTTATTGTAGAAAGACATAATAATTAATTTGTTATAAGCAGATTCATATATTGTACATGGGCACATATCCATTCTTGGAATTAGTTTTGGGCAGTTGTGAATGTACACAGATTAGTGTATCACAGAGACAATTTATTGGGTAGTGGGATTTCCAGGATTGTTTCATCTTGAGTTAGCAGTCTTAGAATGATAAGGACAAGCTGTACTTTGCACAGGATTATTATTTATGTATATTTTCCCTTGCCTTGTGGGTGAAGATCAACTTAATTTTGTTCTGTTGAGTTAAATATAATATATTGGAACCATAAGAGTGTATATTCGTCATATTTCAGCTGAAACATATGCTTGCTTTAAATATAATACCTGGCAGGCAAGTACTTATCCACAAAGAATTGCACCCCTGGAATCCCATGTAAACTGGATCCTCTATCTGAGCATGCAGTGTTAGTATTCCAGTTTTCCATTGCTTGGTAGACTTCATGCTGGCACATTAGTCTGCATGGACAAGAACTGTCACCTCTTTAACAATGGATATAAAGGACTTTGTGCATGTAAGAGGTTTTTGTGCAAGTGCTGAGTCATGTTTAAGACCACAGAGCTTGAAATATCAAAAGCTCTGGGTTTTTGTTGTGTTTTGGGTTTGTTTGTGTTTTTTGTCCTCAGTCCATCCTTTCACTCACTTCAGCATGGAAATCTGGTTCTGTTTGAGTTTTATTCTCATGGTGTTTAGGTCACATATGAGAATTATTGTGGGAAATATACAGTATATGACTGTATAATGTCAGATTTGTGTCCTTTTTGATCGGAGAACTATTGATGTAAGCATGAAAACGTATCTATTAATAATAATCTCAGAAACTCAACCAATTGGTTTTACTAGAAAGTTAAAATTGATCACAAAAGAATTAGGCTACATGGTTTTATAATGTGCTGGAATATACGAGATTTTGTTTTAACTGACCTTTTAGCGTGAATGACTGTAATACAGTTTAAGTTCATGGTTCTGCTTTGAAAGGGGTGCTGGTGCTTATTATTATGTAACTTATAAAATCTGCTACTGTTACAAGTCATGTGCCACTGATCATCCTGTTGACTAATAGCTGTATTGCATTTTTAAAAAAAATATATTCTGGATTTAAAACAAACAACAGCTATAAATAGTGTACCAGTTGGCTCTTTTCAGAATACTGAACAGATACAGTGAGATTTTCCTTTGTTGCTTTTTCATTTATAATAAAATAAGTCAGCTAGTGAAAAATTTTGATAAAGACTTCTTTAGAAGGTTATTCTCTGAATGAAGGCAAATAGAAAGTGCTATTGTTGCTGTTGCAGGTTTTGAGTTTATTTGTGTATTATGCGTACTGTAGGCTACATAATAATGAAATCCTATATGCTCTGGTCTGTAGATCACTACACAGCCTGTGTGATTATAGATTGTTTGAATAACAGTGGCCTGTTGAAAATCCAGCCAGATGTGCATATAGCTAAGTGTGGGAATACCCACAAAGAGGGATTATATCTTTTGTTCCCATTTCCAAGTCCTTTATAAAGTGGAAAAGTGAAAGGCATTGGGGCAATTAATGTGAAGATGATGGATGCATTGGAATCAAAGAATGATTGTAAAGAAGTCTCAGCAACATATCTTGCAACCACGATATTTCATCCCTAAATATTAAAACATGCAGAGTTTAAAATAGAATAAGAAATTCCTCAAAGAGATACATAGGGAATCCATTTGATGAACTCAAAAATTTCACAGACCTACACTTGAGGAGACCATGGCAGACTCAGAAAAAAAAACTAAGTATTAGGTGCATGTTAGCACTGCTATAAACAGGAATTGGAAGAAAAATTAAGTTTATTTTGTAATTGAGGAATCTGATAATTTTATAAAAAACAGTTGATTCAGAGGAGTTGCTTCAGAATGCATAGTCCTGTAAAGCTGGCAAATTGAGAAAGGAAGAACCACTTAGATTTCTGGAAGGATCTTTATTTTTAATAGGATAAATTAATGTAAGGTAATGTAACAGGGAGCTGAGAGCACCAGGATTCCGCAGCTCACCCTGAGCTACAGATATTCTCTTCTATGGGTGATACAACAGAATCATCAAAACTGTTAAAATAATTTCCCTGCACAATTTATATGTATTGTAATTAAGGTAGAGTTACTCTGAAACTTTCTAATTCATCCTTTCTCCCACTCACTCTCTTATGTAACAATCCTGTTTTGTTGCCCCTTCTGTGTTCCTAATTTCTGTTATGCATTGCAAACTTTTTTGTGAATCATTAAAGCAGCCACATCTATTGGGCAGAATCATGTTGCTCACCTGTAAAACAAAATGCAGTCACATGATTCTGGTAACAAATGTGGCTGCTTTAATGAAATTTTAAAAAATGCTATTTTGATGCACCCACATATTCTGAAGGCATCTTTTTGCAACAGAATTTCCACCCTAGAGTTTGTAGAAAACACAGTATTATACCATGTCAGTAAAACTGTCTCCAAATTAAGAATTGTAACTTTATGTAATTATTTGTCATGCTTATATGTGTTTCATGACCAAATGTTTTGAGGAAAATGCATTAAAACATTTACAGTTCAATACAGACAATAAAAAATATAACGAAAATGTGACAGAAATGAAGCAGTAAGATTAAATAGATCTTAATATTTTAAAAAGCTAAAATTCAAAAGCTGTTTATAAGGCTCAGGAAAACTAATCTCTGCTTGGTATCAAAAGTAAACTGAAGTTTTTCTGGGGAAGATATTGTTGTTGTTGTTGTTAATTGCGAAGTCGTGTCCGACCCATCGCGACCCCATGGACAACGTTCCTCCAGGTCTTCCTGTCCTCTACCATCTTCTGGAGTCCATTTAAGTTCACACCTACTGCTTCAGTGACTCCATCCAGCCATCTCATTCTCTGTCGTCCCCTTCTTCTATTGCCCTCAATCTTTCCCAGCATTAGGCTCTTTTCCAGTGAGTCCTTCCTTCTCATTAGGTGGCCAAAGTATTTGAGTTTCAACTTCAGGATCTGGCCTTCTAAAGAGCAGTCGGGGTTGATCTCTTCTAGGACTGACCGGTTTGAACGCCTTGCAGTCCAAGGGACTCGCAGGAGTCTTCTCCAGCACCATAGTTCAAAGGCCTCAATTCTTTTGCGCTCAGCCTTTCTTATGGTCCAACTTTCACAGCCATACATTGCAACTGGGAAAACCATGGCCTGGACTATACGCACTTTTTTGGCAGGGTGATGTCTCTGCTTTTTAGTATGCTGTCTAGATTTGCCATAGCTTTCCTCCCCAGGAGCAAGCGTCTTTTAATTTCTTGGCTGCAGTCCCCATCTGAGGTGATCTTGGAGCCCAGAAAAATAAAATCTGTCACTACCTCCATTTCTTCCCCATCTATTTGCCAGGAATTGAGAGGGCCGGATGCCATGATTTTGGTTTTCTTAATGTTGAGTTTCAAGCCAACTTTTGCACTCTCCTTCTTCACCCGCATCAAGAGGCTCTTTAGTTCCTCTTCACTTTCTGCCATTAGAGTGGTATCATCTGCATATCTTAGGTTGTTGATATTTCTCCCGGCAATCTTAATTCCAACTTTTGATTCATCTAGCCCTGCCTTTCTCATGATGTGCTCTGCATATAAGTTAAATAGGCAGGGCGACAGTATACAGCCTTGCCGGACTCCTTTTCCAATTTTGAACCAATCAGTGGTTCCGTGTTCGGTTCTCACTGTTGCTTCTTGACCCGCATATAGGTTTCTCAAGAGACAAATGAGATGGTCTGGTACTCCCATCTCTTTAAGAACTTGCCACAATTTGTTGTGATCCACACAATCAAAGGCTTTTGCATAGTCAATGAAGCAGAAGTAGATGTTTTTCTGGAACTCCCTAGCTTTCTCCATGATCCAGCGTATGTTGGCAATTTGATCTCTAGTTCCTCTGCCTCTTCGAAATCCTGCCTGTACTTCTGGTAGTTCTCGATCCACATACTGCTGGAGTCTAGCTTGTAGGATTTTAAGCATAACTTTACTAGCATGTGAAATGAGTGCAATGGTGCGATAATTGAACATTCTTTGGCATTGCCTTTTTTTGGAATTGGAATGTAAACTGACCTTTTCCAATCCTATGGCCACTGTTGAGTTTTCCAAATTTGCTGGCAAATTGAGTGTAGCACTTTTACTGCATCGTCTTTTAAGATTTTGAATAGCTCAGCTGGAATACTGTCACCTCCACTAGCTTTGTTGTTGCTCAGATTTTCTAAGGCCCATTTCACTTCACATTCTAGGATGTCTGGTTCGAGGTCAGTGACCATCTCATTGTGGTTATCTGGGATGTTAAGCTCATTCTTGTATAGTTCTTCTGTGTAGTTTTGCCATCTCTTCTTAATCTCTTCTGCCTCTGTTAGGTCTCTGCCATTTTGGTCCTTTATCATGCCCATCTTTGCATGAAACGTTCCCTTCATATCTCCAATTTTCTTGAAGAGATCTCTGGTCCTCCCTATTCTGTTGTTTTCTTCTATTTCTTTGCACTGTTCATTTAAGAAGGCATTCTTATCTCTTCTAGCTACTCTCTGGAATTCTGCATTCAATTGGGTGTATCTTTTTCTTTCTCCCTTGCCTTTCGCTTCCCTTCTTTCCTCAGCTATTTGCAAAACAAATATGGTGTTACAAAACAAAGATGGTGACATAGGAAAAATATATATTTAAGATATTCCACGTAATAGTGGTATTTGAAGAAGGGTTAATGATGATGATGATGATGATGTCCAAAAAGTTAAGTTTTAGAAAAGATGATCAATTCATCATAAATCCAATAGGAAAATAAGTTTCAAATACAGGAGGGAAGGAAGAGAGATATTTTGGCAATAACTTTTCTAGTTGGTATCTCTATTATTCTCTCTCTTTCCCTCCTTACACACACCACACAAACACACACAGAGGCACACAACACAGAGATAGATTTTGGTCTGGAAAGCCATGCCATTATGTGAGTCTAAATGCCATTATGTGTTATGTAAAATTATGTAGTTCAGAGAAGTGACCAGGTCAGTGATAACTTATAATGATTTTAGGGAAATAATTTCTATGGACAAATTAGCATTTTCCACAGTTAGCAGAAAATTATATTGCTTAATGTAAAGCCAGAATGTTTGCTTCCAAAAACAAATCTGGATTTAATTTTGAAAGCTAGTTTAAGTGTAGAGGAAAAAATGACATTTTTTTGTAGATTTGGACAAATATGGATTTCTCCTGGGCCCATCATTCAACAGGTCACCATAGAATCAAACAAAATGCATGTTTTCATAGTTGGTAATGTATTCATAGTACGATTAAATTAAGCTTTCCAAGAACCAGCCAGAAATTCTGTTTCGTCAGGTCTAATTTTATTCAGGTGCTCCGCTTGTATAATTTAGTAAAATATATATAGCTAGATAATGGTTGTATAGTGAGTATAAACTATACTACACAGAAAGAACTTCTTTGTATTGTAAAGAACAGAAACCTTAGATTGTACTTTTATTTCATTTTATGTTTTTGAATAATTTTTATTAAAATATTTTACAAATATTTTTTTAAAATGATAGAAACATAGAATAGAAAAAGAATAAATTATAAAAAGATAAAAGAAAAGTGATTAATAATAAAAAAAGCAAGACAAAGATTTTTTTAAATGTATTTTGCTTTTTAGAAGATATTAAAAATATTTCATATTCATTTAAAGTTGCATATTTCTGTTATGCTTGTCACATACAGGCAAGTATGGACACACACTTATTCACATATATCAGGCAATGAAAGATAAATATATATACCAATGAGAAAACTATAATTCTTTGACATCTGGAACATACTATATGTGTCTAATGCAAAACTGCTTGCCTGTCCCTGTTTTCATCTTTCTATGGAATAGTAGCAAAACACAGCTACATTTACTTTGCTGAATAAGGCCCTTGGGGGGAAAGTGTTCTGGTGAACACACAAAGCACATCTTTGTTTCCCAAAATGGTGTCTCTAGACCGTATATCTCATTTCCATAACTCCACACTTGTTCGATGCCAACCACAGCAGCTACATGTAACTCTGCTTAATTCCCCAATTTTTCATTCCAATTTGGATAGTTGACACAAAAAAATGCTTTTTATGTAGCCGTAAGTTAAAGACTAAAAAAGAAAGCAGGTCTGCAGATGTCTTTAAAATGTCTATAGCTGTGATTGTTCATTCTGCTCATTTATCTGAACATCTCTGGCATTGGTATATCTCCAGAAAATTAGTACTATAGGACTAAATGTAGACTTTATATATACAGTAAATGTCAATAGACTGTGGCTTGATTTGGTTCTTAAGACATGATAGTAATTAAATTGTCTATTTTGATATGTATTTTAGGATTAATATTCAGGACTATTGTCAAATTCAGCTATCAGTGATATAGATGAATGAACAATTATTTTAACTTTTACTACTTCTACCTCTTTTTTTTTTTCTTCAGTTCAGTTGTGTCTGATTATTAGAGACTGCTTGGATAAGTCCCCACAGTTTTCTTGGCAAGTTTTTTTTAGAAGTAGTTTGCCATTGCCTCCTTCCAAGGTCTGAGAGAGAGAGACTGGCTCAAGGTCACCCAGCTGATTTTGTGCCCAAGACAAGATTAAAATTCATGACCTCCTGGTTCCTAGCCTGATGCCTTAATCACTGCAGCAGAGTATTGGTATAAGTAATATTGAAAATATTAAATAAAAAGCTCATTTTTATTCTTCTATAGCTTTAGAGAACAGCATGTGGTTATATATTTTAAAATATTAAAGTTCATAATGATATTAAACTGATTGATTCTGTGTATTTTTTGGTAACTATTAGTATACTTTTATCATATGAAAATAATACAGATTCCAGTTTAATAGTTCTCTGGTGCTCAATATGATTAAATCTATAGAGTTGTGAGGGTGGTGCATATAAATCTATTGGCAAGTAGTCAAAAAATTTATTTTCAAAGGATTACTTTATTTATTAGAGTTTCTGTTCTTGTCGTTCTAGAGCAGACGCAAGTTAAGCAGCTCCCTTAATTATAGCAGTCTTCCCATAAGCAGCTCTTGAAAACTATGTTAACATTTGTAGTTCCAGTATACTAACAAATGACAATATTTTCAATATACTATTTGGCAAAAGCAAAGCTGTAGTTCTTTATAGTAAGTATTATGCTTCTTGTGAACCTGTTGTCAATTTGTTACATATTCAGCTACACTTTATACTCTATTAATACTATTACATTCAAACTATAGTTTCACTTACTTTTTTATTAATCAATTCAAAATAAGCTACATGCTCATTTAAATTCTACCACATTATCACAGTTTCCCAATAGGTCTCTGCTGTTCTATTATTGCTTGCTTAGTGCTCAGACAAAGTGACGGGAAATTCCTCTCTGACATTTGCAAGGTGTTTCTAAAAAGAGAAGAGCGAAGTCAAAAGGATACAGCGTGCATAAGAAAACCACAAAGGGGAAAAGATATTTAGGAGAAATTTGAGAAAGTTGCAAAGACAGAGTGAGCTGGCAAAAGATATTCCAACTGATTCCAGAAAAGAGAGAAAAGTTTCAGAACAAAAGCCTTTGGTTGTGAACCACCACCTATTGGAAGCTCAAATTAGCAAGTGGAGGAGAAGAGGAGATAAAGCCTATAGAATATGTGACTGTTAAAAGTTAATTATTCCCTTGGGATGCAAAAAGTGAATGGAATTCTATTTCCATCCAGGACATCCTATAGTGTTGTATATCCGTCTTTCTATTATAATGAAAGTTAACTGAAAGCATTGAATTTAGAAATTAATACTTTAGCTCACCATTTATCTTAACCTGAGAGGGCCAATTAAAAAGGACTGAACAAAAATTAAGGGGATTGAATTCTCTCAGGATTATCTTGGTCCTTCATTTCTTTTTTCCTTTTCTTTTGTGGACACTGAAAATCCAAGGACTCAGAGATGCCCATTACTTGTTTCTTCCTGCAGTCAAAAATATTTTACATCAAGAGATCTTTCATTGTCTCGTTATGTGGCCAAAGTAGCAGGGCTTTTTACACGTGCAACATTACATGATCAGGGGATTTTTTTGTGGGGGGTGGAATAGAATAAATAAGTGAATATATAATATAGCCATAATGTGCTATAAGCATGCTGGAAGACATTTGGAAGAGATTTTTAACATTAAAATGTAAAAAGGCAATCACTACTGCCCCATCCTTTAAAACTTTATGTAAATCGATTTACACCCCCCATGAACAAGTTAGGAAAAATATCTCACTTTTGCAAGAAGTAAAATAATCACAGTGTGAAAGCCAGTATTTGACCCAGCAGTGTTGGTAGTGTTTTTAATGAAATATTATGCATTGTATAATTAGATAAAGCATTAAAACTCTGTATGAATTATGGGTTATAGCTAACACTGCAGAAACACTAATTATTCATGATACATTATGAAAGTAGATAGTTTACACCATTCTAATGTTGATTACAAAATAAGAAATGTGATTGTTGAGGATTAGCTGAAGAATATATTTTCCTTCCTCTAAATTATTTTAAGATTATTTTGAATGATTCTTCACAGCTACATAATTAACCATTTGCTTTTCATATTCAAGTAATAAATTTGATCTTTCCAGTTAATCTTTACACACCTGTCCACATATTTACCTAGAAGTGTGAAGTATTTCAGTTTATCAGTGTTTCATCTGAATTTAGGTATTATTCATATGCCTGTGAACAAGAAGAATTGATATAAGCCAGAATAAACCAAGAACAGATAACTTCTGCAGGGTTTAACTTGGCATAAAAAAATGATACTATGACTCAATGGCACTGTATTTTTTTTTCCTGTCATACAATTGGAAAAGTATTGTGTGGTCTGGCTACAGTCACTTTAACTTTATTGCATTTGCACAATTTTCATATTTCAAGCAGGCTGACCAGATAATATTAATGAATAGATTTGAGATGCAGGCACTTTTAAGGAGAAATAATAAACATACTATATATTAACAAGTTAATTAAGTTTGGAGCCAAACAGGTAATTTTCCTGGTAGCACTTTCTGTCTGTCTGTCTGTGTTCAGCTAAGACAGGTTAAACTAGCAGTGCAGTCACCCTGTCTCCTGAACTTGATTTGGCTTGCATACCAGGGCAAATTTTCTTCAGACAGACAGCAAGATGATCTGATTGGCTTGGGTCCAGAGCATGCTCACAAAGGCTCTTTGATGACGGGATCCTTGGTAACCACTGTACCAAAAGCTGCCTACCACTCTCTCTTCAAAGATGTCTATTTACAGTAATGCAGAGAGGAGATGTGGGGGTAGCAGCGGGTGTTTACAAGAACATAATTATGCTGCTAAAGTTAAAGATTAGGCGAAAGGGGAAAGAAAGAGCAAACTGTTGAAGAAACTGGTTGTTAAGAAAATGTGAATGTAAGGAATGTACAATTAAGATCATTAAGTCATTATAATTTTGCTTATCAAAGAAAAAAGAGTGAGACACAGTATGCCAAAGATCAGCACCCATTACAGATAAGGGGTGAAAGCTATCTATTTGGCTTTTTTTCCAAATAGCACAATGATACACCCTAGCTAAGAGCAACATGTTTGATACGTTGACTTAATTCCCCAAGAAAGTAGTTGTTAGTGGTATGTCATTATTTTCTCAAAGGGTAAATGACCTTAGTGGATTAGAAGAAACACTGTTGTTTGTCTGGCTTTGTTTCACCTCTGTTGATCTCCTCAAAGCTGCATTTTTTTTTACTGTCTGCTTTATTCATTCCGATTATCTATGGATTTTAAGTCATAGAAAATGGGCTTTTAAAATTCATCCTCTTCCTGTATATGTTCTAGATTATGCATCACTGTTTAGAAGTTTTAGATTATAATCTGCATTTTGGCTTGGAGATATAGCAACTAATGGCTTTTCATGCTCTGTTTCCGTTCCTCTTTATATTAGCGGTGCTCTTTATGTTGCTATGTAGATGTAATTTTGGAACAGTTTTTGCTTTAGGATATGTTCAATTATTCCTTCTCTACATTTAACTAATATATTGAACATTGGGTGCTATCTAACAAAATAAAATTTAATGTTGAAAAAAAATAAGGTTCTACGTTTAAAGAAAAACCAAATGCACAGGTACAGTATTGGTGGTTCCTTGCTCAATAGTAGTAACTATGAGAGAGATCTTGGAGTCCCAATTGGCAATTGCTTAAATATGAGCCAGCAGTGTGCTGCAGCTGCCAAAAAAGCTAACACAGATCTAGGATGCATTAATAGAGGGATAGAATCAAGATCATGTGAAGTGTTAATACCACTTTATAATGCCTTGGTAAGGTCAAACTCGGAATACTACATCCAGTTTTGGTCACCATGATGTAAAAAAGAAGAACAACAACAATAATTAGGGGACTGGAGGCTAAAACATATAAAGAATAGTTGCTGGAATTGGATATGTCTAGTTTAATAAAGAGAAGGAGGAGGTGGGACATGATAGCAGTCTTCCAATATCTCAGTGGTTGCCACAAAGAAGAGGGAGTCAAGCTATTCTCTAAAGCACCTGAAGGCAGGATAAAAAGCAATGAATGGAAACTAATCAAAGAGAGAAGCAACATAGAACTAAGAAGAAATTTCCTGACAATTAGAACAATTAACAGTGGAACAACCTGCCTGTAGAAGTTGTGAATGCTCCAACACTGGAAGTTTTTAAGAAGAGATTTATTTATTTATTTTATTTTTAAAATTTATAAGCCGCCCCACTCCCGAAGAACTCTGGGCGGCTAACAATAAAAAACACATAAAACATAACAAAACAAACAGTACAAAGACAGTCATCCAGGGGTCAGGTTTTATAAACCCCAGATTGGACAACCATTTGTCTGAAATGGTACAGAGTTTTCTGCCTGAGCAGGGGTTGGACTAGAAGACCTCCAAGATCCCTTCCAACTCTGTAATTCTATTCTATTCTATATATTTTCTTGTCGTGTAAAAATGATTATAAGTTTGTTTTTAAAGAAAAGAACAAGGTTAGAAGCAATAGCACTTAGACTTAAATACCGCTTCGCGGTGCTTTACAACACTCTCTGAGCAGTCTAAGAGTCAGCATATCCCCCCCAACAATCTGGGTGCTCATTTTACCAACCTTGGAAGGATGGAAGGCTGAGTCTACCTTGAGCCGATGAGAATCAAACTCCTGGAGTGAGCAGTGAGCCTATTCTTAGCAGATAAATACTGCTATGTGACCGGATATAAGATTCTATAACTGCATTTGGAACAAAAGAATAAGCAATGCATATTCTTATTCTTCCAGCTTTTTAATGACATTCTTTTGGAAGCTGCTCAATATTAACCCAGAGTTGGTAGTTATATCAGTGGGTTATTTCAGTTTGGGGCCTTGGAAGTGAGATCTGAGATGGCTTAGAATTGCATGGCTACCATTACAACAATGGTCATCATGTGCCTGGCATTCTGAGGAGCCACTACACAGCTTTGCAGCACATGCCTTTTACTATATCTCTATACAGCATAGATCAGCTGAAAGCAAGAAAAAAGATTTAGAGAGATGCTTTAAGCCATCCTCACCTCCTGATATCTTTACGTTCAAGTTGCAGTTTAATATAATCCTACATAGGTCTATTTAGAAATATCTCCATTGAGGTTAACTGTGGTATACCTATAAAATTATTATAATTGGTCACATAGTCATACATATATTGAGAGTGGATTTGGCATTTTTGTCCACCTACTGAATCCTTCCAAGAATTGGGGATAGAGAGATGTTGTTTGATGGTGGTATAATATATACAACAATGTGAAATCACAGCTGCCACTTCTTTAGCTGATGTTGACCTTCTTACGCAACAAATTCTTCCCAAGAATTATTATTTAAAATGTTTACATAATTATGTACTGATATAATCATTTACATAATGATACAATCTAAAATCTCAGATTGAAAAGATTGTGCTTCTATTTGCAGCTTTAATTGATCTTTCTTATGGAATTGCAACAGAGTAATCACTCATGCTTTTTAGAAAGCCTCATGATATCATCATCATCCATTGACATTCTTCTGTTTTTCTCTGTTGCTGCTTTCTTTTTCATGCTTTTTAGTACGGTCAGAACTCTCCATGTATCTTAAAAGAGAAGAGAGTAATGCTAAGACTACTAATGAGAACAATACATAATGAGACACATACAAAGAAAATGTGTGAAATAGTTTGCAAAATAAATTTAAATCCATTTGCAGCTTACACTGAAAAGGCAATGATTCATTAGTGCTAGATGCTAGTTTCTCTTTTTGGAAACAGAGATTGCATTTATTAGATTTATCTGCTACCTTTTTGTTAGCAAAGAACATTTAAGGCACATTACATTAAAAAATAAAAAACACTAGATTAAAAATAAATGCTGAATAAAAATATATACACAAGTAAACTAAAATAAATTGGCTTCTAGATTGTGGATAAAAGATATGCTTCTTGGTTGTTTTTCTAAAGACAAAGGAGGTGGGTGTTTGAAAATAGAACTCTGAATTTATTCCATGGACTAGAAGTGACATTAAAGAAAATCTTTGTTCATCTGCAAGGTAAACAAAACTCTAATTACAGGGATATAATCAGAAGGGCCACTACTATTGATATTATGTCATTACTTCAGATTTGTAATGGTCCATAGTATAGTTGACAATTTTAAAAGTAACCATTAATACCTTATGTTTTGGAAGCAGTAGGAAACTAGTGCAGATTCTTCAATACAGGCACGGTACAATCTTCTACATGAGTTATCACATTTTGCATCAATTGGAACTTTCACATATTCTCAATGATAACTCCATATAAAATGTATTGCAATAGTGAGACTGAATGTAGGTTACTTGCCAAATCTCTCTGGCTCAGGAACAGCTGTAGATAACACTCTAATCATGTGCCAATTTACCCTTCACTACATTACTGTCAGCAATCAATGACAGCTGTAGATAAAGGAACATTCCCAAACCTACTGTTTCAGGAAGAGTGCAACCCATCCAGAACAATATGAACCCTGGTCCCCAAGTCTGGTTTATTATCCAGTAGCACTTCCTTTGTCTGATCTGGATTTAATTTTATCTTGTTTTCTTTCATTCATCCCCTTATTGAATTTAGGCAATTTCAAAATAATATTTGCTTTTTGGATTTTGATGCCATGAGAACTGGATATAATTTGCATGTAGCACCTATTCCAGAATCTGAATGTTCTCCCCAACCATTTGAAGTTTATTGAACAACAGTAGGAAAAAAAAAAGAAATCTTGTTGAACATACTAGGTCAAAGGTCTGCTCGTTAAATGATGGTCCTCGGCACCATCTTCTAGGCACAGGCTAGTGGAACAATTAGAATCACTACAAAACTGTATCGTGGTTTAATCCTACCCATTGATCCGTGGTCTATGGGACTGAAAATCCTAAGAAGTTAAAGAGAACTAGCATAACTACATTTCCTCATGCACACAACATAGATTCTCATCATCAATCAAGACAGATATAAAAGCATACTTTTGCTACAAACTTAGTTAAAATAGATCAAAATTGTCCAGATGATACAGTTGCAAGGCCCTACTTGATTACCTTTCCTAGAAAGAGAATATTTGAGGGCAGCCCATAATTATACAGTTCTCCTTGATCAAGAAAGGGTTTCTTTAGTAGGAACTTATATTTATTTCCTTTAGGCATAAGGGAACAGATTTCATCTGCAAGGAAGCATTTATCTTCATCTTTTCATGACCGAATCCCACGATCCATTTAATCAGCCAGGAAAAGCAAGGGTCTAGTAAGATGGTAGTCTTTCACCCTCTCCACACATTGTCGACATTCAAAATCTACAAGCTGAAAATACTGCAAGATAACAAGTTAAGCTATGATTTGCTACAACCTTATGGTAAAAGTCGAAATGATTGTAGTGAATTTTTATCTAAAAAGAACTATGCAAATTACTCTAAGCAGGATGTTGAGATATATATATATATGTCTTTGGTTATTCGGGTTTTCTCCAGCGTCAAATTGGAAGTGTCTTGGCGACGTTTCGACAAAGTCCCATTCGTCATCTTCAGGCTGGTGTTTTCGGCTTCGTGCTTCTAGGAGTAATGTATGATTGTAGCTGTTTCTTCCTTTTAACTGCCAGTTGGGGTATGAACTGATTGGGTGAGAGCTTGGCTGTGTTCTGATTGGTTAGGAGCTTGGCTGTGCTCTGATTGAATGGGGGGTTGGCTGTGCTCTGATTGGCAGGGGGAGTGTTCTGCATCATTAGCCACTTTAAACCTCTCCAATCCATACATGAATCAAAGTGACACCCACCATCATTGCTTTTAGTGGGGGGTTTCTTTTTGGATTAGTTTGGTAACTAATCCAAAAATAAACCCCCACTAAAATCCAAGACAGAGAACAAGAAAACGGCAAAGCCCTCCTCCCATACATAAAAGGCACCACAGACAGAATCAGCAAGATCCTACACAAACACAACATCAAGACAGCATTCTGCACAAACAGAAAAATATCCACCATCCTAAGAAACCCCAAAGACAAAATTGAGTTAGAAAATCAAGGAGTGTATGAAATCCCATGCACTGCTTGTCCCACCACATACATCGGACAAACCAACAGAAGAATACGTGCACGCATTGAAGAACATAAGAACTCAGTCAAAAAAGAGGAACCAACTTCTTCCCTGGTTCAACACCTTAAAGCCACAGGACATGAAATTGACTTTAAAAAGATCAGAACTATCACCAAAACTGAACACTTTAATAAAAGAATAATCAGAGAAGCCATCAAGATAGAAAAACGCCCACACAGCATGAACAAACAAGATGATACCTCCCGCCTACCAGCCATTTGGAAACCCGCCCTTATTGACAAACGAGTCCCTAACACAAAGAATGACATCAGACCCACACTCATGAAAACCACACAGGATTTCACCACCACACATCCACGCAAAAAGCAAACCCAAAGCCACACCGATGATGAGGCATGACCACAAACCAGAAGCCAGACCACAGCTGCATCTTTATCCACTTTAAACCCCTTCAATCCATTCACAAAGCAAACTGACACCCACCATGAAGATGAAGCACGACCACGAACGCGAAGCCAAACAATAACAATGAAGGTCACCATCTAACATCCCCCTGCAACTCAGACTGACCTGAGCACAACAAAGCCCCCACCCAAACAGAACACTCCCCCTGCCAATCAGAGCACAGCTAACCCCCCATCCAATCAGAGCACAGACAAGCTCCTAACCAATCAGAACACACCTCCACCCAATCAGAACACAGCCAAGCTCTCACCCAATCAGTTCATACCCCCACTGGCAGTTAAAACGAAGAAACAGCTACGATCGTACATTACTCCTAGAAGCACGAAGCCGAAAACACCAGCCTGAAGATGACAAATGAGACTTCGTCGAAACATCGCCAAGACACTTCCAATTTGACGCGGGAGAAAACCCAAATAACCAAACACCTACATATGTGTGTGTGTGTGTGTGTGTGTGTGTGTTTTCTGAGGTTTTCGTGGGTGTTTGTATGTACAGTAGGTCTTTGGTTATTCGGGTCTTCTCCCATGTCAAATTGGAAGTGTCTTGGCGATGTTTCGACGAAGTCCTGTGTGGTTTCGTGAGTGTGGGTCTGGTGTCATTCTTTGTGTTAGGGACTCATTTGTCAATAAGGGCGGGTTTCCAAATGGCTGGTAGACGGGAGGTATCATCTTGTTTATTCACACCAGACCCCACCCAAACAGAACACTCCCCCATCCAATCAGAGCACAGCCAACCCCCCCATCCAATCAGAGCACAGTCAAGCCCCTAACCAATCAGAACACACCTCCACCCAATCAGAACACAGCCAAGCTCCCATCCAATCAGTTCATACCCCCACTAGCAGTTAAAAGGAAGAAACAGCTATGATCACACATTGCTCCTAGAAGCAAGAAGCCGAAAACATCAGCCTGAAGATGACGAATGGGATTTCGTCGAAATGTCGCCAAGACACTTCCAATTTGACGCGGGAGAAAACCCGAATAACCAAAGACCTACACTCACACACACACACACACACACACACACACACACATATACACACACATACTGGAAAATTTGCATAAAAATACGACTCCTGGGCATGTCTATGGTACAAATAAAATACGAACACCAGGAGAGTATAAATATAAAAATATACTTTACTAAAAGCTGCCAAGCTTTCGTTTGTAAACTCCAAACATCATCAGGGCTAAGGAGCCAGTAAACAATGATGACTTAAATGGGTTTTGCCGGCATCTGCACCCGGCTCTGGACCGCGTCACTGGTCCCAGCCGGTTAATTAGTGTTCCAGATGTTTCTTTATTACTCTCCTTACGCTTCCTTCTATGGTTCTTCCGGATCATTCCTTCCACTATCTCATCACTGGTATTCATCTCCTCCACCACCCCTTTATCCTTATTTCCTTCCATAGCACTGACCCTCCTCCCCTTTTTGTTTTCATTCTCCACCCTGGGGGCATCTGTTTCTCCTCTATCAGTGTTACAAGCTTCCCTGGGCTCACCGACGCTTCCCCCCACACACGCTTTTCCCAATCCCTGCTCCACACCCTTTCTTCTCACTCTTCCACTGTCATGAGTAACTTTCATATGGGTGTTACATATTTGGGGGTCTATGCCCTCCTCCTCTGTCCTGGCAATCTTCGTGTCGACAGTTCTCCACCGTTCCATTTGTTTGCTGCGTGATCGGGTGCTTACCCCGTCTCTCAATTCATCCCTCCTCCCTATCGCACGCTCTTCCCCATTGCTGATAGGAACGGTATTCAGGCGGACACCAGGTCTCCAGATCTCTGCATTCTGATTCCCCGCGTTCTCACTCCCCTCTTCTGTGCTCGTCTTTGGGGGGACTTCAAAGTGTTCATCCCGGGAGGGGGCTGTATTATTGGTGGGGGTATTTCTTGTCTGCAGGGAATCCAGGCAGAATTCCGTGTCTCTCCCTTTCACCGTATGCCTAGGCATTCGAGCCATGCTTTCGTTCTTCTTCCCCCCCCTACCCACAGCGTCAGGCTGCAGGCTCCTCATGCTGGATCTTCCACACTCTCCACAGTTGTTGTTAAGTTCTGGGGGTGGGGGTCTATCATGATGATATTGGGGGAGGGGGAGGTCTTCCATCGGGGGATGATTACGTGTGTTTGAAAGTGGTAGCCTCCTCAGACGTTCATTAGAGCGGTATTGGTGTTGATCAGGCGAAACGGGGGTGTCCCTGGAGTGTAGAGGGTTGGCCAAAGTTCCATCTATCTGTTCAGGATGGAGGCCAGGTATCCCGTCACGTTTACAGCTGTGCAAGCATTGTTCAGGCCGCTTATAATAATTGGCATGGTGTTTAAAATCCCATTTCCTCAATGCTTGTTGCGCTGGATGTAAGTCAATGTGACGATTAACCGCATCTTTGTTGGAATACCACGCCTCTTTCAATAGTCGGCCTCCCTTAGTGGCATCCTCAGACATAATGCGAACATTCACAAAGTCAAACTGGTGGCCATGTTGTGCCATATGCATCCACAATTGAGCAGCTTTGCTTTTAGCCAGAAAATGGGAGAAATTGACATGCCGTATTTCAGCAAGCTATCGTAAAATAGCGTTCCTACACTCCTGCATCCGAGAAAACGTGCCACTTAAATCATTGAGGAAGAAACCCATAATTGATTCCATCGAATGCCAACAAGCCATCTACCAATTTCAACGCAAGACTACGCGGGCCCTCATTAACGGCCAACATAGGCGAGTCGGAGCGTTGAAACAATGGGTCCAAGACTGCCAAAGGCAATGTGAGGCCATGTTATCGAGACATCACCTCCAAGAATTGATTCACCATATTGAGACGGTGGAGAAGAAAACGAGACAAGAAACAGCAACACGTCTCAGTCACAAGATGAACGCATTACGTAAGTTAAAATATAGTAACAGCTCTATGGGTGGACTGGTCTGCAACCTCTCTTCTAAAATACTTACCCATTCACAATTCACCTTGCTGCAACGTGATATAGGCCATAACCTGATGGACGCTAGTGCTTTAGATTTCATAGCGGCCATAGAGCCAGCTATGCATAACATGGGGGGGATGAAGATACTAAGAATTCGATAAGACAACAGGTCACTGGGCTACTTACAAGCCATAGATACCATCACGTGCTATCTAGGGATGAAACCCAAGCCCTTCGGCAACTTAAAAGAGATGATAGCATTGTTATACTCCCAGCAGATAAAGGGAGAATGACCATTGTCATGGATAAGACGCTGTATACCACCAAGGTACTCGAACTCCTCAATGATAGAACAGCCTATAGGATAGTTGAGAAGGATCCCTCAGTTACCCTTAGGAATAAAATCAACAAACTGCTTAATAATCTTAAATGCAGTAAGAAAATCGGAGATGATACCCTAAAGAAGATACGCCCCCGTGACACGGCGCTCGCTAGATTTTACGGGCTCCCAAAAATCCACAAGGAAGGCACCCCACTTCGCCCTATCGTGTCATTTATAGGTACCCTTACATCGGGATTAGCGAAGTGGCTTAGCACTTGTCTGGGCCACCTTGTGGAAGGCAGCCCCACAACGGTCAATTCTGCAGAAGAATTCCTCAACAGAATTAAGACCCTTAGGGTGGAGGATGATGAGAGGATGGTATCGTTCGACGTTACCTCCCTCTTCACCTCCATCCCCCAGGACTTAGCTATTTCAGCCCTGGGAGAGCGCTTGAGGAATACAGAAGGGAGCCACCACCAGGACTCCCTTCAGACAGATGACCTCCTGCGATTAGTGGAAATATGTCTTACCACCTATTTCACTTTCCAGGGTACCATCTTCGAACAAGTTAAAGGGACACCTATGGGCTCCCCCATTTCTAGCACTATAGCGGAAATAGTACTCCAACAGCTAGAACACAGGGCTATGGCCTTATACCAACCCAAATTTTGGGTTCGGTACGTGGATGACACGTTTGCGGTTGTTAAAAAACATCATGTAGCTACCTTTATGAGAGTACTTAACTCGATCTGCTCCGACATCCAGTTTACAGTGGAGGAAGAAAAACAAGGTCACCAAGCCTTCCTGGACGTGTCAATATACCGTCAGTTGGATGGGACATTACTTACAGGGGTGTTTCGTAAACCCACCCACAAGGACAGAATACTCCACTATAGGAGCAACCACCCCATATCTCATAAAGCTAGCTGCATTAAAGCATTGTTTAAGCGCGTGGACTCCCACTGCAGCACTGAGGAGTTTATGAAGAAAGAAAGGCAATACCTTTTCCGGATTTGCCAACGTAATGGGTATCCTTTGAGGTTTATCAGACAGTACGGTCTTACACCCCAGTCCCGGAACAACCAAAAGAGAGAGGAACCATCATTACAAAGAATGCATGTTTCTTTGCCATATATTAATAACGTCTCGGAAGCAACAGCCAGACTGCTGGCCCCCCCATGGAATAGAAGTGGCCCACAGACCCAATCAGACATTACGGTCCAAAGTCGTTCGCCCCAAGGACCCACTCCCTGCCATGGATAGATCAGCAGTAATCTATAAAATCAATTGCAAGAACTGCGATGGCAACTATGTGGGTGAAACAGCTAAGCGTTTAAGATTTCGCTTGCATGAACACCAGTTAGCTATAAGAAGGGGCGAGCAGCATTCTCAATTGTGGATGCATATGGCACAACATGGCCACCAGTTTGACTTTGTGAATGTTCGCATTATGTCTGAGGATGCCACTAAGGGAGGCCGACTATTGAAAGAGGCGTGGTATTCCAACAAAGATGCGGTTAATCGTCACATTGACTTACATCCAGCGCAACAAGCATTGAGGAAATGGGATTTTAAACACCATGCCAATTATTATAAGCGGCCTGAACAATGCTTGCACAGCTGTAAACGTGACGGGATACCTGGCCTCCATCCTGAACAGATAGATGGAACTTTGGCCAACCCTCTACACTCCAGGGACACCCCCGTTTTGCCCGATCAACACCAATACTGCTCTAATGAAGTCTGAGGAGGCTACCACTGTCAAACACATGTAATCATCCACCGATGGAAGACCTCCCCCTCCCCCAATATCATCATGATAGACCCCCACCCCCAGAACTTAACAACAACTGTGGAGAGTGTGGAAGATCCAGCATGAGGAGCCTGCAGCCTGACGCTGTGGGTCGAGGGGAGAAGAAGAACGAAAGCATGGCTCGATTGCCTAGGCATACGGTGAAAGGGAGAGACACGGAATTCTGCCTGGATTCCCTGCAGACAAGAAATACCCCCACCAATAATACAGCCCCCTCCCGGGATGAACACTTTGAAGTCCCCCCAAAGACGAGCACAGAAGAGGGGAGTGAGAATGCGGGGAATCAGAATGCAGAGATCTGGAGACCTGGTGTCTGCCTGAATACCGTTCCTATCAGCAATGGGGAAGAGCGTGCGATAGGGAGGAGGGATGAATTGAGAGACGGGGTAAGCACCCGATCACGCAGCAAACAAATGGAACGGTGGAGAACTGTTGACATGAAGATTGCCAGGACAGAGGAGGAGGGCATAGACCCCCAAATATGTAACACCCGTATGAAAGTACTCATGACAGTGGAAGAGTGAGAAGAAAGGGTGTGGAGCAGGGATTGGGAAAAGTGTGTGTGTGGGGGAGCGCCTGTGAGCCCAGGGAAGCTTGTAACACTGATAGAGGAGAAACAGATGCCCCCAGGGTGGAGAATGAAAACAAAAAGGGGAGGAGGGTCAGTGCTATGGAAGGAAATAAGGATAAAAGGGTGGTGGAGGAGATGAATACCAGTAATGAGATAGTGGAAGGAATGATCCAGAAGAACCATAGAAGGAAGCGTAAGGAGAGTAATAAAGAAACATCTGGAACACTAATTAACCGGCCGGGACCAGTGACGCGGTCCATGAACCGGGTGCAGATGCCGGCAAAACCCATTTAAGTCATCATTGTTTACTGGCTCCTTAGCCCTGATGATGTTTGGAGTTTCCAAACGAAAGCTTGGCAGCTTTTAGTAAAGTATATTTTTATATTTATACTCTCCTGGTGTTCGTATTTTATTTGTACCATACACACATACATACATACACATATACATATACATGTATGTATGTATATGTATATATATAATAGTTTTGAATATACGAGTCTCAGGTATATGCATATTCAAAAACTAAAACACAGATCACCGAGACTGAATAATTTATTTTAAAAAACACTCCACACAGGCGGGGTGCGAGCAGAGGAGCAGGGTGCCGAAATTCAAACAGCTGTCAACAAATGCGATGGAAACAACAGAGCAATTAACTACAGGGGGCGGGAGCCGAATAGACCAGTAACACGCTCGTTAGTCAAACGCTTGGCATTACAGAGACTATAAGAACATGATTCTCAATCCTGGCTAGAACTCTGACAATGTCAGCAGACGTTGACGAAAGCTAAGTTTTTAAATAAAATCTTCAGTCTCGGTGATCTGTGTTTTAGTTTTTGAATACACACACACACACATATATTCATACATATATATAAATGCAACAATATATTTGTGTGTGTATGTATGTATGTATGTATATATATATGCATAATATATGCAACAATTGTTCTGTGTTAAGAGTATATGAAAAGGCTGTCACCCATACTGAGCCTGTTGTAGAATTTGTCATATCAATTTAATAGCCTTCCATCATTTCATTAACTGTACATAATTCTTTCCATGGGTGATCAACTTTTTTCTTCTGGAAAGAAACTTTATTTTTCAGCCTGAAGAGACTAAAAGAGCAATGACACTTTCAACCTCTTTATGGTAATACAGTGGTGTCATTAAAATTTGTAAAGAATTTTAATGACACCACTAAAGAATAAAAGCTTGGTGTGGAAACGCTTGGTCTTAAGTGGGGAAACTATGAGAATCCTAGAGAAAACCACATCCCTACCAAACCACTAAAGAATAAAAGTTTGAAATTAAGAGTATAGAATAAATATTTACTTTCCCTGTTTTATTTTGATTTTAAGCAAGGAAAACAAAATGCATTATTTTACCATTATAAATATGTCCATCAGCTTTAAAATTATATTAGTTGTTCTGTATAAATGTTTTTATTCAGATTTATTTTACAATTAACCAAGACTTTTACAATTATCCATTTAATTTAAAATGCCTGGCTGTCTGCTAGTTTTGCCAAAATCTACTCGTTACATGATTCTTCTTATAACTTTGTTTACTGAAAATTCTCTTAAAAGAATTCAGCTCTTTTGGATCTGCTGTGTAAGAAGAAAAGAGCATAAAATATGTTGTGATTGTAAAAAGAAATAAGAATGTATTTATTTTCATGCCCAAGGGACAAATAGCAAAAGCTTTTTATGAAGTCAAAGAAGTTCATTTTTATACAGTTTGATTTACAATCTTCTAGGATTGAAAAACTTTCATATTTTTGCAGTTGTATAGAAAAAAAGCCTATGGAACATAGCAGGCTTTTGTAAATTGCACTTTTGTATTTAATTAACATAGCAGCATATTGAAGTAATATGATTAACTGTTATTCCAATTTTTCTAAAGATATTTCTACAGTTCTATTTTTATAACATCAAAAATACTAATTTAAATTTTAAAATTTAAAAACATCTATAATATACCTTCTCTATTTGGACCTTGAAGTTACAAAATTGTTTGCCATTAAGGGCATTTGAAACTGGTCTTTAAGTTTAATTTTAATTTTTAGAGAATGGAAGTTTTTATCTGTGTTATATTTTTGCCATAGAGAGAAGACTGGCCATTAGAAATAATAATAAAACCACCCAGGAGTGTTAGGATTGTGGTACCTATTAATATGTTAGTACAGAATTGTATTGGGGCCAGAGATATTATTTCAAGCAAGTATTTGATAAATCAATATCCACTATTCTAAGTATTTTAAATACTCTCTGGATTACAGTATTCAGAAATATAAATATCTCAGCTTCAATGTTAAATAAAAGCAAGTGTTTAATTGAACCTGAAGTAATGTGAGCAATACTTACTAAAATTCATAATCAGTGGAGAGCAGGGATAACAAAGACTTCTAGGGGTTCCAGATCAGCTTTCATAAATTCTATAACTACTTATTTCCCCTTCATCAGAAAAAGCACATTTGAAAATATTACAGAATTTTCCAGATTGTCAACATTTCTAATACAAACATCAACTTTATATTCAAAAACATTTTGCATAGATGTACAAATATATTTTACAGATATATTTATTTTAAAAAGGGTGGAGGTGAAAGAGAAAATTAATGATATTATTTACATCAGTATTGGGTGACAGATGATTGAACCTAGAAACATCTATTTCAGTTAGTAGAGATACAGTAAATAAAACCGATATATAAGTAATAAAGTAAATAATCAGCTAGCCATGAGGTATTTCTTCAGATGCATGAAGCACTGGGAAATAATTAAAGTAGAATAAACACAGATATACATTTACTTTGATCCTGAATGGCTCAAGGTTGACTCAGTCTTCCATCTTTCCAAAGTCAATAAAATGAGGACCTAGATCCGGGGTAGGCAACCTTGGCTCTTTTATGACTCATGGACTTCAACTCCCGGAATTCCTGAGCCAACATAGCATAGCTGGCTCAGGAATTCCAGGAGTTGAAGTCCACGAGTCATAAAAGAGTCAAGGTTGCCTATCCCTGACCTAGATTGTTGGGAGCAATATGCTGTCTCTGTCAATTGCTTAGAGAGTGCTATAAAACACTATGAAGCAGTATACAAGTCTAAGTGCTATTGCTGTTGGTATTTATACTAAATCTAGCTTTGTTTAATTTGAAAAAGTGGACTTGAGCTTTTCTTAAATTGTCCTAACAAGTTTATCCAAGCAAAATATATATTATAAATATTATTTATAAAGTCCTATAATGTAAGATGAGAAAGTGTTCTAGAAATCCCATTACTATTGGGATTTTTCAAAGCACATTGTTTTAAAAGAGAATCTTGCAAATTATAGTTTGGTTCAGATTCTTTATTAGAACAATGTGACTTGATCAATAATTACAGAAATGGTTTTGCAATATAGAAGGTCTTTTTCTGAGATGCAGTATGTAGGATCTCCTTTCAAACTGGCACAATCTCTCCGCGCAAGTGGAGAAGCCTCACTCTGCCCTAACTATCAAATTAAATAAATAAAACATCTCTACTTTCTCTAAGTTTTCAGAATGGTCTTCTGCATTCTCTTTAAGGTATAGCAAAAAAGACAGATTAACAGTACTGAATACATTTTGATAAGACAAATGGGAGATTGCGGAAATTGAACTAAATTGAATTAACCACCTGCTTAAGAGGATTGTTATATTTTTTTTCTTCCAGTAGCAAACCAAAATAGTATTCAATAATTTGAAGATGATAGTGATGATAGAAATACCTTGTTTTATGGTTTCTTTTTCAAACACATGCTATGAATATTTCATGTTTATAAAGCACTAAAGTACAGTGCTTTACAGTGAACATTTCACACGTCCCAATTGTATATGATTGTAAGTAGTAGGTAATGGTAAAGTATACTTATTCAAGGAACTATAATAAATAACAAACATATAGCTAAATCAAAATTTTGGCAACAGAGCGATCTTGCATTCAGATTCTATTTGCTGGAAAGCATAAACAGATAAGAACTAATATTTACATGTAGGATCCCCTAGTATTTGGGAAATAGAATTCTGGGTTAAATGGAAATTGATACAACCCCGACAAGTTTAGGGGATGTAGTATTTCATTAATGATCATAATGTATTTCATATTCACTTATATATAATCTGATTATTATTCATAAATATAATCCAGTGATATAAATGAAAATCTGTTTTTAAGCCAGTTAGGCTTCCAGCATGTCTTTGCTCTCAATAGCAAAAAGGAACAACATTTTGTATTTCATCTAGAACTTCTCTGAAAAATTTATCTTTGTTTGTGTATAGATAGATAATCTGAATCTTATATTTAGCATCAGGAGATCTTCTGTAAATGCTGCTAATTTCAACATGCTTTTCTATTTGTAAAATTAGGTAGATTGTTATCAGGGCAGAACTATTGTAATTGAATCTAAAGATCTGTACCCTCACTGAAATAACAATGCATCAAAACTATTTTTAAAAGCATTGTGATAGATTATTTGTCTGAATTTATGCTTATATCCCATAGCTTCCTCAGTTAAATGATTCCTAAATATTTAGAAATAGACTATAATCTATTATCTTTGACTTAGATTTAGATTTAGCTTAACAGAATATGAAAAGAAAATTTGGCCATAGAATCCTGCTACCTGCTCAGAAAAGGAATTCAATTTAAGGCATCCCAATCAGATGGCCATTTAGTCTCTATTTGTACACATTGCTATAAGCAATCTCATATAATCTATTCTGGAGCATAACAGATGTTACAAACTGACTGATTTGTATTTCCCAGATCTCATATTTTTCCTTTTTTGAAAATAGGATCAAATTGCACTTCACTAGAAATGAAAAAACAAAATCTTAACATTCCCATTTGGATATTTCCTTTGTAGCAAAGAAGAAGGCATGAGGAAACCCCAAACACTGTATCAGAAAATTAACTGGTCACCTAAACTTTACTGGTGTGGATTGTAATTAAAGACAAATTGGGCTTTTGTTTTGTTTTGAATAAGTGACCATTCTTAGAAAGAACCAATGCTTCCAAAAGGCGGTCCTAGAACTATAATTCTAAGATTAAGAGCCTAGTAGAGCCTATCATTTTTAAAATATAAAGAAAATGTTATTCCACTTCATCACTGTCATTAAGCACTTTCTGCAGAAGATTCAAAGTCTCAGAGCACAAAGTAAAAAGACTTACTGGCCTCTATTCACTTATAACAAAATAGTATTTTCAAAGATCCTGGAGCACTGGGGAACTACCGGAGGACTAGAAAAAAGCTGATGTAGTTCCCATCTTCAAAAAAGGGGAAAAAAATGGATCCAGGAAATTACAGACCTATCAGCCTGACCTCAATATCTGGGAAGATTCTGGAAAAGATAATCAAACAACGAATCAGCGAACACCTAGAGGAAAACAAAGCCAACATGGGTTTGTCAAAAACAGATCATGCCAGACAAATCTTATTGCATTCTTTAACCAAGTGACAAAATTAGTGGATCAGAGGAATGCTGTGGATATAATTTACTTGGACTTCAGTAAGGCATTTGATAAAGTAGATCACAACCTACTACTTGATAAGATAGAAAAATGCGGGTTAGACAGCATCACCACCAGATGGATCCGTAGCTGGCTGAACAGCCGTATTCATCATGTGGGCCTCAATGGAACTGCTTCTACAGGGAGGAAAGTGTGTAGTGGGGTGCCCCAGGGCTCTGTTCTGGGCCCAGTACTCTTCAACATCTTCATCAACGATTTGGACGAGGGGATAGATGGGGAAATCATCCAACTATTATTATTATTATTATTATTATTATTATTATTATTATTATTATTATTATTAAATAAAAACAGTATAGTTTATTTCAGGATTCCAAATATGACTAGTACTGAAAATCTGTAAAACAAAATTTTAATAACATTTTAATAAATTAAAATATTTAAATAAATACTCAAAGTGGGGATAATAAATTGAAATTTTAATTCATTAGTCCTATTTATAAATACATAGTCAAATTTAAAAAGCTAATACTGAAAGCTAGTATTTCTACAAAGTGTTGTTCAGCATAAGAACTTGCTTTTTTATTCATTCCAATGGTATTTTCTTTAATAAAACCAGAAAGCCAATTCTAATTGTTCTTTATGTAGTTTACTAAACGAAGTAAATGACCATCATCATTTTCTTAAGAATCAGAACCTTTGTGGTTAATTAATTTATACAGCTGTCATTACAACTCTCCCTATTATTCATACTGCCATAGATTTTCTTCCCATTTCTGGCAAAGTTCCAGGGAAAGCCTGGGACTTATTAATCTGGCTTGGTGTAACGTCTATTGATTGTGGCCTCGAGGGTAATAACTAAATAGAGCTGGAGCAACAAGTCAATAACACTATTGTTGCTACAGACTCAATTCACTTGAGAAGTGTGATTGTTTTACAGTGGCCAAGAGTAATCATAAGCAGATCAGCATGTTTGACAGTCTTTGCCCCATGTTAGCACTATGGCTTCTTTTAAAGCTTTCAAATGGATCACTTGAGAATTAAGGTGGGGTGCAGGGATTAGGAACCTTGTAAACTCCTTCATTACAGCTAAAAGGTTTCAGCTTTGCGTTTAACATTGAGCAAGCAAAGAGAACTCTATGCTTTAGCAACATAGGGCCATGCTAATACATATGTGGGTCTTTTTAAATGAAAAAAAGCAGTGGAACTGATTTTTTTTCTATAGGTAACACTGATCAGACATAGGATAGATATATAAACACAATCTTCTCCTGGTTGCCCTGTTTAGAACAGTTTGTTGCCTGTATTACATAAAATAAAAAGAGGCCAGTGTGCCAGACAACGTAAGGTGGATAGGAGCAGTTGCAGTAATGATTTCAAGTAACCCTATATTTAATATGTATGCTACAAAAATATCTCTTAAAAGTGGTATATTTGAGGAATAAATGTGTTTTAACATATAGGTTCAACAGATACGTTAGATCTGCGCAAATCTTTAAGAAAAGGTGCTTTGTAAAGCATGTCAACAAGTAAAACAGCTCAACTCAAAGTGTGAGTTCACCCAGTTTCACTGAAATCTGTCTCGGGCTATTGGTGTAAATAGGGCTTTTCTGAGACCATTGGAGAAGCAAACAATGGTGGATGCATTCATTCACTTGCAGACAACCAGGAAGAGCCTTTAAGGCAGCACATGAGCCTTTCAAAAGATAGGGGCTGCTTTAATACTCCCAGAAGATGCTTTGCTTCTGACAACACACTTCACAGAATATCTCTTTTCAATAGCTTGCAGAGACTTAATACATATATTTATAACTAGGGGAAGTATAGGTACTCCCTACATGTTTTAGCATTATCTGTAAAGCCCAAATAATGCAGACTTACAGTATAAAGTATAAATGAATAAACTTTCATTGAAGGTAGCAACTGTAAACTGGGTTGACCTGGAGCTGTTAACATAAAAGGTAGCATCTAACCTGTGACAGATATTGATAGAAGCTGATTTCCTGATCATCATCTTCCCTGTCTCATTGAAAAGTTTCTACTAAAGGAGAGAAGGATGAGACAAAGGCTTTCTACAAACTGATTTTTTTTTCCATTCAGTTGTATCTGATTCTCAGAGACTGTCTGCCTGGCCAGGTCCCTGTGGTTCCAAAGTGACTCTCTATTGATTATGATACTATTATTCATTAAATAAACAATTCCATAAGACCAACTTTGCAAAGCAATTATTGGTACTTCACTGCTAAGAGGGAAGCAAAGGGAGCAAAACTCTTTCTCTTTTTCTCTGCTCTGGACTATTTGCCTTCTTTTCAATACTCACCAAAAACACTCCAACAGAACATTCTCATTAGTGTGGAAGACATTTTATTTACTCTCAACTATTCACTAAAGAAATTGCCAAAAATGGAGATGGAGCAGCACATTCGGAGTTTTGATGAGTGCTATAAACCCTGTACTGCTTATCTACAGCAAAACAGACATATTGGATAGCTGGAAAACATTCTCTCCACCTTTTCCAGGATAGCCTCACCAAAGGTCAAGGAGACTTCTTCCCAGGTGCTCTGCCCCTACAGAATTCTCTTTTGGCTCTAACAAGTGACAGGTAGCACATAGGGACCAGCTTAACAAGGCAGCATTGCTTCATTGAAGCAAATCATGTTACCTCTTTGCTTCAATAAAGAGTGTCCATGGCATGAATCTCTTCTTTGAAGTGAATTTAGGTCACTTTGAACACAGTTAATTTTTCTCCTTTTAGTGAAGTGGTGATTTATTCCAATAATTTGAAATTCAGAATTTTGAAGTGGGAGTTACCATTTCAGGTAGATACAAGATAAAAAGCCATACGATGAAGCATACAGATTTTTTTTGTCATAGCTTTTCAGTAGACATTTAATCTTCATTATTGTCTTTTCTTTCTCTTTCCTTGGTCCTCTTTATTTTCTCATGCTCAAAGTCTTGATATTTGGATATTATAGCTATACCTGAATATAGTACAATTGTTTTATTGAACAACCTGTGCTTGGAATTTGCCACTTTTTTTACTTGCAACTCACCTTGGCATTTACCAACTAACAAAAGGTTGAAATTTTTCAATTAGCCCTAACCTTAAAAGCTACAAAAGCAGTAACATGTGTTTGGCAGTTCATTTTTATCTGGATAAATATACTGATTTAGTTCCATTATTATCAGTGCAGGCTTTATTTAAATATACCTTTCACATGTAAATGCTTTTTGGAGTTCTGAGGGGAAAAAAAGGCTGCTTTTGAAATTGATTATAGCTTTACACGAGTTTGCATGATTAATGACAGCTTTATTGACCCAGTAGTTGTTCACTGGGCCACATTCATAAGTGTATAGAGTGATAGATAGGATGTATACGTTTCTACATGTGTTTCACAAAGTGTCCTTCAATCTTACTCAAATTTTTGACCAAGTAAGTTGATAGATCTAGTTCAGTTTTAGTGTTTTCTTGGTACTAAGCGTTGTGATTTCAATAGATGTGAATTCTATCTTTTTACACACTGAACAAAATTCCATGACACTGAGAAACTAAGCAAACATACAATTTCTCTTGCATTATATTATATAAAATGGCACAGTAATTTTAATATAAAGTTTTGTGTTCTGAATTAATCCCTAAAATGTATCTTGAACTTTTTCTCTTCATGGATCTTACCTGATTTCTTGAGCTCCTTTAAAACTGATAGTTGTGACTAACCTCAAGAAAGCAAAGTTTCAAGCAGATATTATTTCTGCCCAATTTCATAGAAAGATTCAGTGGCAGGTAGGGAATGTTAAGTTTGAACACTGATTGCTTAGTAAATTTAATGTACTTAGATTTGAGGCACTGGTGCCCAGGATTTTGTTTTGAATGCATATTTTGACACACATTGGAACACCCTCAATATTTATATTAGAGTAAGTACGTTAATAAATTTAGAATATTAAACAGCTGTTTTTTAATTTTTCCTAGGTAATTATTTTTGCAATTTTTTTAAAAAACACATACTTTTCTTTGGAGAAATGAAGTGGAAAATCTCTAAGAATTATAATGAAATATAGTGGAACATTTTTATATTATATAATTGCCAATAAATTACTCTTCTGATGAAAAAAATAAATCTCTTATTCTTTCAGAGTTAACTAATAGCAAACCTGTTTCATTACCATGGGATACATCTTCAATTTTAACAATGATTTGATTGAAAAATATAATGTGGCACTTTAAAATCAACCATAAAACACCTTCCCAAATTTGCATGCTTGTTAGCAAAGTAAAAGCATCTTTTCAACATGATTGAACATGGCTTTTCCTCTTTGAATTTGCACACTCCATGTGAAAGTAGCATGATGCACTTCCAGAATAGATACACATTTAAAACTTATACCAAAAATTAAAATACCATTAAATTTATCACATGATTATTTCTTTTCAAAACACAATTCGTGTTTGTTAATATTAAAGGTTATATTAAAATTCACTGAATAAAAAAATACAGGTTATAGGGATACCAAGTTATATTTAGAATTTTCCACTACTTAAAACTGTCCCTTTTCATAGTCAATATGAAATGCGTCAACTTTTAAACATCCAAGCATCAGCTGTCTCCAATAAACTATGAGTATCTCTCTAAGCTCTTATACTTAGCATTAAGATTTAATTTTTGCACTGGATGTGCTGTTATTTTCCAGCCACCTCAGTAGTACCTGACTTTAAAAAAATATGGAATCTTTGGTGGTCTCTGAGTTTGATCATTTCCTTTCAGAACTTGTATTACCCAACTAGGTTACAACATCAGTGCGAGTATGGAGTTTGCTCTCTGTTGATATACAATAGGTGAGCCTACCAGGTTTGGTAGGGATGTGGTTTTCTCTAGGATTCTCATAGTTTCCCCACTTAAGACCAAGCGTTCCCACACCAAGCTTAATCCAAAAATATTATGGAATTCTTGGAAGCTTGGAATTAAGACAAATCTTCCATCAATAGACAAATAGAAACGAATCATATTTACACTCGTTTCAAAAGAGACAATTAAAAAACTAAGAAGAAAAAAGAGCATATCTTCTCCAGCAGTCCACATCTTGATAATCGAAGATTAAATTCAGAAAAATAATCAAGCAGAAAACAATAATCAGGAAACTTCCAAGAAGAAAACCATACCTCCACCAAAACTGGCAAGACGAGCTATTTGTATATAAACAGGCAGCAAACCTCATACACTCATTAACACTTATCATGTTGCCTTGTCAGGTAATGAAATGTCTACAAGCAAATAACTAAGCTCAGAGAGCACCAAGGACTCAACAATATATACACAATATATAATTGAAGCATTGCAGTGCAAATTTGTAAAGCCAAATTAAATTAATAGCTTTATTGTGACATCTGTATTTGTCCAGTAGTAGTATATACTCATGAATCCTGGGCTACTCTATATTTTTATCACTTCTTTCATTCAGGGACTGTTCTTCATTGTTTTATTTTCACAATAGTCTTGTGAAAATATTATGTTGTTTAATTCCAGTTTCATTTAGTGAATATTCTGGCTCATTGGTGATTTGAATTACTCCTTCTTCCTGCTATTTTCCCCACAATAACCTTATGAGGTGAGTTGGACTGAGAGAGGTTGCCTGGCTCAATGCCACATAACCAGCTTTCATGACTAAGGCAAGACTAGAGCTTAGTCTTCTGGCTTCTAGCCTGGTGCCTTAACCAATTCTGGAAATTGAAGTCTACAGATCGTAAAGTTGTCAAATTGAAAAACACTGTTCTAGATCCATAGGATAATTTTTGTAGTTTGATAACTTTTGAGATGGCAACGGTGCTCTCTCAATTGTCAGAACTTTTCTTTTAGGTGGCTTTGCACCCAGAGTTGCAAATTTAGTCCTCTAAATAGGACAATCCCATAGACAAGATATGCTGTGCATTAAAGTTCACTTATGAGATTGAAGCCAACAATACCTAGTTCTTCCATGTGTCTATGATGTAATCCTCTTCATGTATAGCATTTAGGGGATTTACAGTGCATATAAAAAGAAAATGCACACCTTTTCTCTTTTGTAAGGTGCAACAACCAATGCCTTTTCAAGTGGAACAAACTATGAATCTGTGGAATCTAAATTATAGTTGTGTATATGTGTGTGTGTGTGTGTACATGTGTGTATGTATGTATGTATTTATGACCTGATCTAGGGTCAGAGCGCAGAGGCAGCCAGCCACATAAAAACGGACTCCCAGATCTAGCATTTTATACCCTGACGATGTCGGTAGTGTGACCGATGAAAGCTTGGTTTTGTAGATTAAACATTTTTGTTTATGATTTTATCCTGGTGATCACCTTTATTTATTTCACATTATATATATATATATATATATATATATATATATATATATATATATATATATATATAAAACACCTGTTTGAATTGTTAAAGTATTTGAACAGGTGACCAAAAGCAGAATATCTTCAGGACTGAAAAGAAAATAGATTGTAACTGAGTATTTATAAGAAAATTTGTAATATTAAAAATAATTAGTGGAACAAATTACCAAGCAAGGCAATTATTTTCTCTTAATGTCATTCATTATGCAATGCAATAAAAATCGGCAATCTAGTTATTGTACCCTTCTTTAAAATAAACTATATGGAATGATTTACAGAATTCTCCTACTGCAAGGATAAATGGGTACTTGAATTTAGTAAACCATTCAGTCAACCATCACTTCAGATAAAATGTTTATATCTGGATCCACTTCAATTCTTTACACATAAACAATGTTTTAATTATGATTTGCTATCCAAGTCTGGATTAAAGTTTCCTGATTTCTGCAGTTGTCAAGATGTACTGTTTTATATATATTTGACAACAAATGTAGAAGCTGGGTTTACTGTTGCAGAAATCTATTTTACTATTCTGTTTATCAGCTATCCACTGACTGACCCAGGTATGTGCACTTAACAAGTTTTTATAAAAAAAAAAAAATCTGAAAAAAAGGTAAAAGTAATCAGCTCTTTGGGCTTCTGTTTTAACTCTGTTACCTGGGAGTCTGATTGTGATAGTAACAGGAGCAATGAAAGGAACATCCTGACAACATTTTCAACTTTTTTTTTTTTTTTTGTCTAGACAGTGAAGAAAAGCCTCTTGTATCTCTTGTATCTCTGGAAGACATACATGGGTAAAAGGGAGGGGGAAGATTCTAGGCTGGAGGCCAGAGGGGAATGGAGGTAGTAAGCTGTCTATATTTTCTAAAAAAAGAAGAAGTTAAAAACCACCACCTACTCATCAGGTGGTTGGAGACTGTGGTTGTAACAGTGTGCTGCAGGCAGAAGTTCTGAAAATCCCAGAAAGTGTTGAAAACATCTCTAAACAAGGTATTTTTCTCTTGCACCTTTCTTGCTAAAGGTCCCAATTGCTGCCAAGAAAGCTAGTGAGAATGTTAGCTGTCAAATAAAAAATTTATGACAGTGTTTGGCAAAGGACTGTATTGCTGCTTGTTTTATAGTTTTCCACAAGGCTATTGAAGGGCTTTTTCTTCTTTTTTCTTTCTTTCTTTTCTGTTCTTTTGTGAACTGTACTGTTCACTTATCACTGTGTTCTTTAATAGTAAAAAAAAAAGTAAATCCAAGGTAAGATAACTTTTTATTATTTAATAACTATCTCTAAGTATTTGCCATGACACAAAACTATTTTTTCTAGAACATTATTGTACATATGAAATTTCTGTTAATAAAAAAGAACTAATTGGCATCCTTATGGAGTGAGACAAATGTAGTAAAAACATTGTGGACTTATCAATTAAACTATATTGCTTTAGCATTTTTGTTTATTACATCATCACATCTGGGTCAGCAAACTCCCTTTTAAAAAAGTTTATTCACAACATAGTAAATATTTATAAATGGAAGTGGACATTAATAGGCTGAAACTGGGTTGTTTACCAATTTATTAAACTGTTTTAGCTGCATAAGTACATTAATGCTGGATTATATTGATAATTTTGACAAATTTAATATATTAACAGCAGTAATTAAACTAGCTGATAGTGACAGTAATGATCTTTTCAAAGTTCTTATGTTTGTTATATGGTACAAATATCTCTCTCTCTCTCTCTCTCTCCTGAACAACAGTCAGATTGTGATTCCAGCTGATTGTTGTTCTATTTGATAAAGGTTTCATTTTTCTTGTGCTAAAATAATTTAATATAATTACTCAGACACTGGAATTTGGAAGAATATGGAACTTAGGAATGCTTCTAGATTCCAGCATAATTATGGGTATCCACAGAAGAGGGATTGTTTGTGTATGTATTAACATAATGTGAGTTGCGGTATGGCAATGTAAACTATATTTTTTTGTACTTGGACCATAATGTTACATGTAAATATATTCAGGGAACTCGTGTTGTAACATGTTGTATGTTTTGTCATTGTGATGTCATTCTCACTAGGTTCAAATATCTATGAATAACACTCATAGAAAATTAATATGAAGCAAAAACTGAGGGGGGGCTTCCTTCTTCAGCAGTAACCAAAATGCATGAAATGTGTATTTTCAATTAGAGACCTTACAGAACTAGCCAAGATGTATTTATTAAGGCCTTACTTCATTTGCCAGAGTCTTTTGCAGTGGGTAGCTTTAATAAAGGATCATCAGATAGATTTGTAAAAGAAATTCCAATTCAGACTTTAGAGCCATGTGGGATGTTTCCTAGAAAGCTCTATTGTATTCAACACTATTGTGGGAAAACAACCAGCATGGAATGCTGCCATCTGTTTGATTATATAGAAATAATTTCTATAACTTGATTTTCTTTACCTAGGAATCAATTTATTTCTCAAGGCTATTTTTTATGTGCATTGTGCACAGAGATGCATATGGAAATGTTTCACATAATTGCTGCAGAACTAAGAGATTCCTAGCCAATGTTGCTATAGCCAATGTTGCTATGTAGCAGTTCTTTAGGCAAAGCTCAAAGCACAGGAACTCTTGAATGACAGAAGTCATATAAACTGTATTATACAACATTTTAATTTATCTGCTTCATGAAGTTTGACATATATATTTTAAACACTGTAAATAAGGGGATTTTTCTATGCAGGAAAACAGGACTCAAATGTGTCTCTGTCACCTGTGAAGTATCTGTCCAGCCAGAATCCAACTCTGAGCAAAGCAAACAACTTTATCTGGTAGCTGCCAAGAGCATTCTTCACAATGACCCTATATAAGCTATCCTGGCTCCTCCCTACCCAGGAGGAACTCGGTCACCTGAAGCAGAGCCATTGGTTGGCTACCTGCAAATGCAATGGGTAATTACACTTCACTGCCCTTATTGTAACAAAATAAGTCCTAATATAGGTTTTTGCCTAGGTTCAATCAGCTTCACTTTTTGTCTCCCTCCAACAGGTGTCTGTTATATCTATTTATATCTCTGAATTGCTTGGTAAACCGTGGAGCCTTAGGAGATCCATTCACACAGAGAGTCCATATCATGGATGAGGAAAGCTTTATTACTGATTTGGCATTCAGTGGCAACAGGTGGAGTCTAGAATGATGAAACCCTGAAAACCAGGCCCCAGGATTGACCTCAGTGGCAGAGCATGGTATCAGTCTTAAACACTGGGACTGCTTCCCTGGGAATAGCCTGCCTCTTTTCTCCAGCCAATTGCAATGCCCTCTTCCCATTTTACCCATAAAGCTTTCCCTCCCTCCCAACCCTCATCCAACAACCACTCAACCACTCAAAGCTTGTTTCCTTACATCCAAACCTCAAAAGTTTCCAGGAGCTAGATCAAGATTTCCTCTGTCTCTAATCCACATATTTGTGGTACCTCATCCCATATTGGTGGATCTTCTGCCCCAGTGGTTTTATGTAGAGGGCAAATACCAGGGGGAGAAGATCAAGTCTATGGGTTGCTCAGGTCCTCTTCTGTCTCTATCCACAATGACTGACTTGAGTCAGTCACTCAAAAAGGAAGAGAAATTGTCTAAACTAGAACTTCCCTATTCCAATCATCATAGGCAGTCCAGAATGATACTGTAACTGATGATATCAAAAGTTTCCAAGCCTCAGCAGGACCAGTTTCACTCACCTATTCCATTCTGCAAAAGGTCATCAGTAATGTATTTTGGCATCATATATAGGCCTGAAACTCAACTTTAAAAGATAGGTAATCCATTTCATCTAAAGCTCTCTACAGCTACAATCCAACCATCTTTTCAATTACCTTCTCTTAATTATTTATTTACAAATATTTATTTATTTATTTACAAATATTTATATGCCACCCAATCCCAAAGCAGTGATTAAAACATATGCTTCACTGTTCCAAGTTTGTTTCCATTTTTTGTGGCTTACCATAGTGTTCATAGTGCATAGTCTTCAGGCACAGGCTTTAACTTAATAGGCATATGCACTAATAGGGTAGAAAACTTGAAGTTTTAATATAAGCAGTGTAATTTTAAAAAAAAACTCATTGGAAACAGAATCATTTTGATATTCAATTTTTCCTTTCATGTGTACACTATCTAAATGGGATTATATAAATTTTATCTCAACACAATAATATTGCTAGTAACAATATTATTGTTATAACATTATATGTATAACATTATAGTCAAACATCAATAACGTTCTTAAGTTAACACAATATAAGATTGTTTCTAAAAGTAATCTTATTTTGTATTCAGTATGTCCATACAGATCTGCCCATACAAATATGTAGTGCCCCTACAGCAGACATGTCAAACAAAGGCCCGGGGGCCGGATGTGGCCCACAAAGTGGTTTCATGTGACCCGCGAAGCCATCCTGGAAACAGTGAGGGAACGGCCCCCACTGCCTTGGCCCTGGCCCAGGCTGGCCGGGAGCCAATGTACAATTTTGTGATGTCCATCTATGCTGAAACACATTCAGTCTTAGCTCCACAAGGCTGTCTAGAAACAGCAAGGAACCAGCCCCTGCCATGTCGGCCCCGCCCCCTGGGTGCATGCTGGGGAGGTGTCACCCTTTGTGAGGAATGAAGAAATGGACCATGCCTTGGCGCTTGTCCCAATCCCACCCCCTTCTGCCAGAGGCCTTCAGATCTGACCTACTCCTGCCCAGGCCCCCACAGGCATCCTTGAGGCGAACGATGTAGAGCTGGCCATGCTCACTCAGTAGGCCACACCCACTCCATCCACACCCACCCAGTAGGCCACACCCACCTGGCCCCCTAAGGGCAACCACAATGCTGATGCGGCCCTCAATGAAATTGAGTTTGACAACCCTGCCCTACAATCAAGGGATCAAAATTCAGACGTATGATAAATTATTAAGCAAGGACAACCTGTATTTACTTCAAGACTGGAGGAAGCTCCATGTATGCATTGGGATATATAAGTAGAGTTTCTTGTGACACTGAAGTTAACATGACTGTAGAGATTCAGGTATTCAGAAATCCCATATTGAATACAAGTCAAGATTTGCCCCACAAAAGGCCAGGCTAGGTGTGCTTTGTCCAGCAGCGGGAGGAAGAAAATAGTGAAGGTCAGCTGGGGTGGCAGGGGTGATAGAGTGGCCAAAAGGACAGAGATTGGGGGAGGAGATAGGTGGGAATGGACAGTTGAAGCACAATAAACCTGGCAGGGCAGGAGAAGCCTTGTCTATCAGATAAACCATTTCTGAATCCTTCCCTCTCTTTCTCTTTGTCTCTTATTCCTCTTCTTGCTATTGCCAGGATTTCACTGAATCAGTTGGGTAAAAATGATTTTTACTTGTTCCACTGTCCTTCTGCAAAATTAATTTATGAACCATTTTTAGAGGTAGGCTCAAAGCACACAGGTATGGCAGTCAGGATTGTTGTCTGAAATGTCTTCAGAGTGGAAAGACTGAATTTATTGTACAAAACAAGTCACAGCCATGTGGAGGTGTGCAATCCTGCTCATTATCTTTAGAAAAATGGGGAACCAAAAAGCACAGTGAAAAAATTAAATTTTAATAATGCTAGTGATATTTTCTAAATCCTTCTTGACAGAAAGGTTCTCATTATTTTTATCTGTCTCAGAGTAGGGTTCTTTAATGCCATTCTCACAAATGGCCTTAGCCATTATTGTTTTCTTTTTCTTTCCTTTTTTTCATAGTACTCAAGGAAGGTGGTGGAGGATGAATGAATATATATATATATATATATATATATATATATATATATATATATATCATCACATAAAGTGACATAAAGTATTAACATTTTGGAGAGTGCATTTTTAGGAACAATTGCTGCAAATGTATGGTGTGTGGGGGGGTATCTTTTTCCTTTCTTGACTGAAAAGAGGTCAACATGGTTAAGGCAACTGTAGACAATATCATGTAGAAAAAGGCATACATCCAAAGACAGAAAAGAGAATATATCTAAATGGAAAAATTATATCCAGGATCTAATCATTCAGGTATTTTGAAACAGTTGGCTGATTGAATTCACAGTTAAGGTTGAAGTTTTTGCCTTTGTATTACAAGAGTTGGAATTGTACTATCTGGCGATTGTTCATTTTGTTTCCTTAAAATTTGTGAAATGTAAATGAAACCAAGGTTACCACAGTAATTATTTTCTTCCTGTTAGCTTTTTGTCTGTGTGTGTTATGACTAGTGAAATAAAGCAGATGGCTATTTTTTCTTCTTAGATTCAGAACCTAGGTTCTGAAATCCAATCCAATCGAATCTTTATTACGGTCAAAGATCAGCATAAAGAGGGTGGGTAAAGTCAATGAAGAACAAAAATAATATATCAGAATCTAAAAAAATAATCATAGTTATAAAAAGCAACGATGTATAATAAACAATATATAGATCTAAATGACCCTTAAAAGGGGGATAAAAGCATTAGAGGATGTAGAGCATAGAAGTTAGCATGTGGCAGACTAAATCTGTCACAGTACAGAGCGCTCTAGTATGACACACTTAGATGCTCATTAAGATTAGTTTATGGCACAGGTCAACATCAGATGGATTTTAAGCACTGCTGTGAAGAACCTGGCAACATTACATGTGATAGCAAGGTTTATATCTGAAAGCTGATGGGAGGTATAGAATTGTCCTGTGCACTCTGGATATTTATGTAATAATGGTGAGGTGAGGCTTGTACAAATGTCTCTGTAATATAGGCACCGGAGAAACATATGCTGTGTTGTTTCTGTGTGTCCAGATTTACAGTGGTATTGGCATTCCAGGTAGGAAATCTTCATGTATCAGCTTTCAAGGGCAACTGATGGGTGGGTATGACATTGTGCCAGAGTAAAGGCCCTTAAGGCTAAGTGCTTGGAGTTTAGTTAGTTATAGGGGAGAGCAGAGTATTTGTTGGATTTACTGGAGACCTGGGTAGATCCTCTTGGCACTCTGTGTGTATTAGATGCTGTCTAATGAGTGCTTTGGCCTGATCATCCCTATGCTGCATGGAAAATCTGGAGAGGAGCCCAGGGATGAGATTTTTGTTACCACTGCTTTTTTCCATGTGGACTGGAAATCATCCCTCATAGTCAATGGAGCAAGGCTGAGGAGAAAAAAGGATAGTTTGAGCCAATAGTATGGTCACTCACACTCTATTTTCCATTTTCATGAGGTCTGTCTTTAGTCTCAGAGTTGCATTAAAAAGATATTTTGAGAGTTGAAGAGCCAATCTTAGGGATTTGGACAGAACAAGTTTTAGTAATGCAAAATTGAAAAAGTTATGCAAATAGCTTGACTTCCAATAATTTGAGTGCTGCAGAAATGTAGTGACCATCTCTTCTCTTGAGGAATTTAGGGATAGCAGATAAACTGCTCTGTGCATTTCAGTGATGTAGTCTCCACAGAGTTTTGTACTGTTGGCCGAATAAGACTATTTTGAGTTACTTGAACAATCTTATCACCAATTGTGCTCCAGAAATGGCACTTGATCTTTTTTGGCAATGACCTTCACACTCAAGGAGAGAAGAGAGCAGAGGAGCAAAGGTATATTAGGCTCTTTGCCAAACAAGCAAGTAAATCTCTTCATTATTGGCACCTGGATGCAACTTTATTTAAAAAGCAGCTCTAAGCTTGTTTCACTTTGCTGAAAACAACGTTGACTTCCTGCTCTTGTTTGATGTTCCTGTTTGTGTAAGAAACTTTGAATCTCTGATCTGGCTGATAACCCTGAACTGACTCTTGGAACCCTAAACTGAGATGTGTTGAGAGGAATTATTGAAAAGCTGATCTGTTTGGCGACTGTATCCTGCCATGGTTGATAGCTCTACTTTTTTGTCTTCAGTCAACCATTTCTTCCCCTGAAGAAATGGCTTGTCTTTTTTTAATAAATATTTTATTAATTTTCTAATTTTATAATCACAAGTACTTAATAAACAACGTGTTGTCCTGGGTCCATTAGTAATTCAGTGGCACATATTAATTTCTTCAATCTAGCCCCAATAATACACCATCCAAAGCTTCCTCTCTTCTTCCGGTAGTACACATTTTCCCACATTAGGCAAATACAATTCTTATTGTTGTTAATACATATACAATGGAATATCAACATCTTTCTTACATTTTCCTAATAATATCAATAATGTCGGTTTAAAATATCTTTTCTAACCAAAATATATCTTAATTGCATTTGCACTTAATATCCATTTGTTCAATTAATATCCTGGTTTTCCCGCTTTTTTTAATTTTAATTTCCCATCAGTGTTCAACATGTCTCTATCACTTATAATTTCTCATAATAAGTTATATTTGGGTAACCAAAGCTTCCCTTATTCAAACCCTCTTAGCATTTTCATATTTCCCTTCTCATACCAAAATATAATATTCTAGTTATAAATCCTATCTTTCTAATTATAATAATGCTTCTATTTCTAACAATTATCTATCTCAGCCATGTTCAAACATCTGATTAATATCCCATCTAATGGGTCAAAACATCTATTTTCTTCAGTCTTACTCTAGCTTTCTTCCTTTACCAACTAACTTTCCAAGTCAATGCATTTGAATCATCAAGTAATTCTTCCTCTATTTTTGTGTATATTGTTTGGAATAAGAAAGACAATTTGATTAAAGTATTTTTGGAAGGACACTCAGCCCATTGATATTCATTGAACAGCCTCCCTCCTTCTCCAGTTTCCCACAATTCTTCTAACAGCTCTGTCTTCCATTCAATCAGCTCTTCTTTCTTATCTTCAAGTGTGTTCTGAGATCTTGACACGTAAAATATCTTTTCCATTTCCAATATCGCTACATTTTTTAATTCTTTGTTTGTCTGAGAGTATCTGTTAGTTCCTTTCTTTAGATCCTCCATCTTTGGATCTGCTTCCTCTGATTTTCCTTCTATTTTCTGGGTTGTTACTTCCTTCTTTGTAGTCATTTTCTGAGTTTGTAGATTTAGATTAAAGAATTATTTTTTATCTCCTTTGTGTTATTTTTAATCTCATCATGAGCTAAGGCAATTGTCTCTTATATTGATTTTCACATAGAAAAAGTTTCTTTCTGAAATTCATCAACATTTTCTTGTTGGTATGTCAAGTTGGTATGTCAAGCTTGGGGACAGGTATTAGGGATGTTTTTTTTACCACTTGATGCTATGTATGGAACATCCATTTTGTTTTTGTAGGAAGTCTTCATAGTCCAATCTATTTAGGGATTTAAAAAGTTTCAGTCAATTTTCATTTGAGCTCCTAATTATCCAGATGACCTACCAGTCCGTCCTTAAGTCTCCCCTCAGCAAATATAACTAAAGTTCAAATTTTTCTGTCCAATGAAAAACACATTCTTTCCGTACAGAGAGGGAAGAGCAATTAAAAATTGTTCATCAATCAAAGGTTTATAGTCCAAAATATTCCATCATCTCAATCAATAATGCATGTTTCTTCTATAGGGAAATAGCTCCATGACACAGTTCTAAAAGTCAGTTAGTATTTATATTCATAGTCCAGGCAGGCCAGTTTCAAAATAGTTTATTGTCTCTGCCACACAGATAAGCAGCTCGAGAGGGTTTTTTCCCCCTTTCCCAGCTACAGTCTTCAAAAGTGAAAGTTATCTGAGTCTGGGCTTCCAGCAAGTTTCCTTTAGGCATAATAAATTGTAGTTCTGTAGTTCACCACTAGATGTCATTGACACCGTCTTCCAGCATTTTACATCCACACTTATATTACAAGCTTTTTAAGTCTCTTTTTTTAAATAAAATATCTCAAAAGCACTTTTAGTCCCCAAATTTCAAAGTTATATATATGTGTGTATTGCTTCCAAATTAATATTGTAATTTTCTCTATTTTCCCCCAAGCAATTAATTCACCGCTTTTCTTTTCCTGAGGGAATGGGGTGGAAATTCCCTTTCCCTCTCTCATTGGGGAGGATTCTTTGCTTTAGACATTTTTTTCCCAGGAAAAAGTCTTAAAGTCATAAAGAAAGGATAGGGTCTCATACAGTTTCATCCACATTGCTCGAAAGTTGTTGGTTAATGCTTATTTTCTTCGGTTGTCAGCAGATTCTGACTGGCCACACAAATGTATCTAGTCTTTCCCCTGCTGGTTTGGAGGGCTTTCTTGGATCAAATGGAAGGGTTGCCACCCTCTTGCGAACAACGAGGGTCCCCCTCCTTCTCCGTCGCCTATTTGAGGCGACTTTCAACCCTTTTTAGGGTCCCCAGCGGGGCGAAATCAAATATGGAAGATGGAGCCCCATCTTCCTGCGTCTGTAGCCTTGACGTCAAACCAGAAGTCCCAGCTTGTCTTTTCAAATATTGTGCCAAGCTTGTTTTTACAGCTGTCAACATGTATCAAATTGTGGAATTTAAATAATGGAATTTTTACATACAGTAATAATTATAATTGATAGCCAGTATACCTAACCTGGCATTTCAGTTCAAATTTCATTTTCAGTATCTTCTGAATGTTTTGATATATTTATTTCTAATGTTTTTGGGGGGAGGCTTACATAATCACAACATATGGTCCTATTTTGTTACTGCATTTCCAATATAAAACACTAAGTTTCTTATTCTAGGCTGTAATTCTAGTGGAATATTGTTCTGTTCTGCTTTCTCAAAGTTCTTTTCTCCCTGGACTATTGACTATGCTTTCAGTTACCATATTAGCATGATTGCCTAAGTATAATTTTCTGCTCCACAATATGATACAAAACTTTATTCCTTTCAGCAAAGTAAATATCCCTTATTAAATCTGAATTAGACTTCATTGTGATTTCTGTGCTCACTCCATTTTAGAATAGCTATAGAAACTAAATGTTTGGACACGCAGTCAAAATGTAGGATATTCAGACCTACATGCACTATAATCCAGATTGTATTGTATGAGCATCTTTCTGAAAGTTCAGTACAAAGAGATTTGAGATGGATAGCTATATAGAATGGAAAACCAATTCCTGCCCTTTGATTCTAATAATTCAATCACTACAATTTGTTTGGATATTCAAGATGCCATTTTTTCTAGTGTTAACTTTTAACAATAAATTTAAAAAGATTTTTATTTAATTTTCATTTGTCAATTGGTTTGTTTTGTATATGAGTAGGTTTTCCTTAACAGTCCATTTAGGGCTACTCTAGTCTATTTAGACTCAATTGTGATCATAAGTAAACAATTACTTCTATTGCACTAAATAATGTAGAAGATTAACATTTAAAAATCTTAAATGTTGTGCGCTTCCCCTTAATGAATGTAGCTTTGTTTGTTTCCTAAAGGATTTTAATGAATGATTAACATGGGAATAGCTTAATTACATCATATAATGATATGGAACGGTATATCGTATTTTTAAATTTCTGAAGATATAGCCAAACTGAAAAATTCTTCACAGAATGGATGCATAAATTGTAAATATGTAATTTTGTCTCACTAATTCACACAAAACAATAGCATGGGCAAGACTATAAAATATAGGCCTAATATCTCTTGAGCTGGAGTTTATTTTTGAAAATTATATTCCTTTATACTTGAAGGGTTGATGTTTTGTGTACAGAGTTTATCTCCACACTAATACAGCATACCAGGAGTTATCTTTTCTAGTGTCAATTCAGAAGTGAAGCCAATCTCCCCCATTTTCTCTTTGGTGGTTTCTGACAAATTTATGCTAAAAGCGTGTAGGCAGGACTCTAACAAGGATGACCTAAATTTAATGATTAGATTAATAGTAGATCTAGAAATAATAGATAAAACCCAGGTTCTGCTTAGTGCTGTTTGGTTGAATCCATGATTAATTAAAGATTCATTTGTTGAAATGAAGCTTTATAAATCCTGTTCTTTCTTCAGAATAATAAAAATCAATAATTATAGCAATAGCCCAGTCTTGCCTAGATTGTGGAAATCTGAAATAGATTTTTTCCAGTAAAATGTATTTGGAAAAGTTTTTCCCCTATCATTTCTGGTGGCACATTTGCTCAGAGAACTTGATGTATGATTTAGTTCTCATGGGTACAGTTCTGTTACCCAAGTCTTTGAAAAACTTAAAAAAATAAATAAATCTGAATTTGTTGCCCAGTTTTATTATAACAGCAGTTTGTGGGTCTGTAGGAAAAACTTTGTGAATTCTGTATGTAGGCTGCACAGAATCAACAGATAATTCATCTTAATATCAGCAATACTGTGATTCATAATGCAAGCTGGGAGCATCCTTGAAGTTTTAGTCACACATTCCTTTTAATTTGGCCATGCACTCTTTTAAAGCTACAGTGTGCCAACTTAATAAAATGCAGCATGCAAATGCTCAAGTTTTTGCCTTCAGGCATTTAGCCATGATGTTTCTGTGGTGTCTCCTTTCAAGTATATATTCTTTCTTAAATTATTTACCCTGTAAACATGCTTTGCATTTTCAAAGGAGGCTCTGGATTCCCTGTCTGAGGGAGTTTGCTGAGGTTTTTTAGGTGAAAGGAATCTAAAGTTACAGATAGCATTTGTTTTTTTTTTTTGTTTTTTTGCTAGTGAATAAGCTATGTGGTTTTTTGCAGATGATGATGAACCTTATTTTTTTTCTTTCCCTCCTCCACTTGAAATTTCTTGTTGCTTTGCCTGGAGCTATACCCACTGGCAGTGTCTGGCTGTGACAGTATTAGAAACCTCTTTACAGATGGGCCCTGTCAATGCCAACTCCATTGTTCTGCCATCTGAGCTGGTTTGATTACAGAATGTTACTGAAATCCCACTCAGCACCCCCAATTCATTTCTTTAGTGCCCTGAGTTGTTGACTTACAGTCTGAAATGTGCTACTGGCAGAGTCAAAGTTTTTCATGGTCTATTCTCTCCTGTTGCCCTCCAAAGTGGAGCTTTGCTGTTCCAGCAATATTTCCAAGATGTTATTTGCTCTGCTTCCCTAGTAATGAAGCAATGGAGCCAACATAACTTTTGCAACAATGGAAAAGAATCTGATTATTGAGTAAAATATAAAGAATAACGATAATTATGAAAAGGAATTTTGATAGCATCCTTCCTATTTTATGATTAATTTCTTCTGTTCCACGTTGTATCCTTAGATGCAATGAGCTAGCTAATTCAAATTCCTCAAAGTTAACCTTTGATATACATATCCTACATTTGCACTTTAATGGAACATTTAATTAGCAGATATAGGTGGGGGCCTGCAAAGATTTGTCTTCTCATGAGGAGGATTTTAGAAACAAGTTTGCCGATTAACTAATCTTGCAATCAAGTATGCAGCCATAAAATCAGAACTGAAACATGTGAAGAGATAATTTCGTTTATTCTTTCCTCTGTTTAATTTAAGAGTACTGAAACACCAATAACTAGGTCAGATATGAGGCAGTGGCTTAAAAACGCTAGCGTCTTAGATATGTGCATTTGTCCAAATATGTGCTCAAATGAGGAAATATCATCTACACTTAATCCTCTGCATATTAGCATTATGGATGCCTTGGAGCTCTCATCCCATACATACAACGGTTGTCGGTCACAGTTGTATTAAAGGCATATTACTCTATTTTATTTAAGGCTGAATTTAAAAGACTCTTCATGTTTTTCAATGTGATTTTTTTTTTTTTTTGCCCAGTTTCAATTTTCCTAAGGTATTTTTTCCCCCCACAAGATCGATGAGACGGAGCAGACAAATCTGCAGGCTGCTTTTCATGCAGTTAGTTACTTTGGTCAAATAGTTGTCTCTCAAGTGTTGTTTTAGAGAATACCCCATATGAAAAGGGAAATAAAATAACAAAGAGAATGAATGAAAAAGAGAGAGGGAGAGAGCATTCTAAGCTCAGGTGTTAATCCACATTGCAAACTAATAGGAAGCAGAAGTCCCTTTAATTAGCTTTAGTTTGTTAGACCATTAAACCTTTTCTTTTTTTTCCTTCGAAGCAAGACAGAGAACTCTGCTCCTTTTGGCAGAGTAAATATTGCCTGTTAAGTTTGAATTAGCTGTCATCGTGGGAGAATTAATGCTGTGCTATCCTTTCTAGTGAGGAAAGGAAAAATAAACGAGACAGATCTTAGTTTAGCTTTAAGTGATAAATGAGGACAAAGCAGGCCATTCATCTCCTGCTAGCAAAGTGGACACAAGCACTAAAGCAGTTTTGCGGAAGACGTGTCAGCAAATGTGATCATTTTGTAACCTGTCAGGAGGATAGAGAGCTGGTCCTTTTAAAGTGTCACAGGGGAGTGTGTTTGTCTGATGTGACAGTTTTCATCCATCCATTTACTTTTTTTTTTCCTAAGGTGAATGTTGGAGCAAGAGGGAACACTGAAAAAAACAAGGAGTGATCTGAAATTGATTTAAGACTTTCTCCTACTTTCCAAAGCATCTTGTCCTATCTCCATTAGTTTCTATGTGTGTGTTGGGGAAGAGAGATGTACAAGAAATTACAATTTATAGAGTTTACAATTTGCAATCTTAAAAAAAAACCTGAGATATTTTTTTTTCAAATATATCAGTTTAACTAACTGATAACTAAGCCTAATAAATTTATTGTACCCAATCTCATTGAAATCTTCAATAAAACTTTCTAATATTTATTCTTCTTGTATCTGATTCTGATTATACTGATTCTATAGCCAAATCATTGTGACTAATATCTTATTTGAGGTGTATAGATTAAAACGTTCTATTGGATTATTACAAATATGTCCTACAAACAGTCTTAATTTTTCAAGCATTATTATGTTTGATATTATTTACATTTATTCTGTTTTAAGAGCTCTTTAATTACTCATTGTCTTTAAACAATGATGAGTGTTTGCTTGTATGCTAACAAAATAAGAGATTCATCTCTGCAAATGATGAATAACACAAAGTGTTATTGCTTCTTGAATCTTTTTATTGCTCCCTCCTTACTATACAGCAGGATAAAGCTTGCCTTATTACTCTGCTATTGAGACAAAGATGACTTTTAGAGCATGAAATCCACAGTTTAACACTTGCTTCTTTTTAATAAATTATCCTTTTCCTCAAAACTAACTTGATATTTGATAACAGTAACTGCATCACATTTCAATCATGATAATGTTTACTTCATGGCAAAATATCTTTTCTGTGGGTGAAATGGCAAAATTATTCCAGAAGATGCATAATGGTTTATGGTATTTGTAGATAATATGACAAAATCCATTTCCTATGCAATCGAATAGTCAGGAGATAGGTAGGTAGGTGGGTGGGTGGGTGGGTGGATGGACGGACGGACGGACGGACAGACGGGTGGGTGGGTGGGTGGATGGATAGATGGATGGGTGGGTAGGTAGGTAGGTAGGTAGGTAGGTAGATAGATAGATAGATAGATAGATAGATAGATAGATAGATAGATAGATAGATAGATACAGGTAGTCCTCGACTTCCCACCACAATTGAGCCCAAAATTTATGTTGTTAACTGAGACATTTGTAAAGTGAGTTTTGCCTCATTTTACAACCTTTCTTGCCACAATTGTTCAGTGAGTTACTGCTGTTGTTACATTAGTAACACGGTTGTTAAGTGAATCTGGCTTCCCCATTGACTTTGCTTGTTAGAAGGTTGCAAAAGGGGATCACATGACCCCAGGACACTGTAACCATCATAAATATAAATCAGATCTGAATTTTGATCATATGACCATGGGGTTGCCACAACGATCGTAACTGTGAAAAATGGTTATAAGTCAGATTCTTCAGTGCCATTGTAACTTCGAATAGTTACTAAATTAACTGTTGTAAGTTGAGGACTAATTGTATCTGGTTGTCTGTGTGAGCATAGGTATCTTTATGTATGTCTGTCTGTCATACGTACACAGAGAAAGTTTAGATGACTAATTAAACAATGATTTACATAATTCATGAATATGTTTTATAGTCCAATCTGTTACAGAACTGATAACCAAATTAAAATTTTTGGGACCTTGCATTTTTTTTCCTAAAAAGATACAGCTGGAAAGAGGACCAATCCAGAACTGTGGCAAAGGCAAAAGAAAAAAAATGTAGGGGTTTTTGTGTGTGCCTATGTGTGTGCGTACGCATCACTTTGTTTCATTTGGGGTAACCATTATTTTATAAAATGCATAAAAGAAGGAAAAAGTAATATTCCAGAGAAAATAAAGGTAATGGAGAGAAATAAGTGGAATTTAGTTTGCACCAACACCATCAAATGCATCTTCCATTAATTTTCTATTTTTGCAAACAGAACTCTTAAAAAGTGAAGAGATGAAATTATCTACTCATTCCTCGAAGGCAAAAATAAGCAAAATCAATATAGCAAATAATCTTAAAGGCTGCTTATCTATGTTTTGTGGGAAATAAATGTACATAGAAAATCAGTTGACATACACCCCTTTTATTGTCTTTTACCACTTTCCCTTTTTTCTCCTCCTAGAATCATCCAGAACCGGATTTTGCTTGTTATCTTGGCTGTCATCATCATTTTTGCAGTCCTGATGGTTATTTTTTTTTCTATCAGGGGACATTGATATCTTTGTTCTTTGCTAACCAGCAGCAAACAGCTTCAGAATCATGAAGACAAAGTGGTCACATGAATCATTCTCTTGCACTGAAATGGCTCTCCTTCTCAAAGCCCACAGTCTATCTCTGGTGCAAATAGCAGAAGTGTATGTGTCATTATTGGCTGCATGTTGATTAAATAATTGTCTTTGGTTTAGCAATATTTCATAATAGGAATTTCCATATTTAGCATATGGAATGGCAAACATAATTATCAGCTATAAAGACTGCCGTCATAATTACTGAACTAAATTTAAGGTTTAAGGGCAAATAATTTACACTGGTAATGACAACAATTGACACCCACGATTTGTACTGAATTGGTATTTAAATCTTTATCAGAATCTCCTTTTATAATCCTGGAAATAGAGGCAAATAAATAAATCCATATCCATCCCTTGTCACTTTCCTAACTCTCTAATATATCTCTAAAAGCAAAGAAGCAGTTTCTAATAAATATACCACTTTTTTTGAAAGTACAATTTAATGTCCACTGTGAACTTAATATTTCAAGGTTTATCAGTTTTCTTACCTTGGATTTTCATCTGCCCCGTGTTCTGAATTGTCAGCTAAGTTTATTTTGTAAGTTTTTCCTATCACCATGACATTACACATTTAGTTTTGCTTTGTACTATTGTTATTTTAATGTGTATGGAATTCAAATCAAGAACATACTGTTTAATATGTTTAGGAGATCACTCCATGTCATTTCTGGATCTTAATGTAAGAAAATGATGGCATTTAAAAATCTGTGAATTGTGCTAGAATCAATGTGATGGTACTGTGGTTGAAAGAATATTCTGAATGAATTGTATCCAAAGTGGTCATTTATTAAAAAAATGTCTTAAGTTAATATTTTTGGATAAAATCTGTCCACATCAGGCTCTGTAAAATAAATTAAGCCAGATTTCACGTATCTCCCCTTAGCCTTGTTTTCATAATGATTTTGCCCTCTCATCTCCAACCCAGTTCACATCATCTGTATTTGGATACTGCATTGTAAGCCAAGTTATAACCAAATCCTCATTCTTGTACCCTTTGTATAGCCAAGATAAGTTTACTGTATAGTCTATGCAGGAATATTGTCCAATATTCCTGCATAGACTAGTCAGTTTACCTAGGATGACCTCAAAATCATATTTTCAATGAACACACATATTGCTTGAACACTCCTATTACTTTATTATGTGAAAAGTTTTTTTTTATGTCTGTGCACTTTTAATATATATGACATAATGGATAAGCTCTACAGTCTCACACATATTCTCTCAATCCATTGGACATAACTGGAAATAAAATCTAGCATTAAAACTGAATTTTGTGTGATTTTCCCTTACTCATCCGTGTAATTCAAATAAGCAGTTTCCTCCACTGCCCCTAATAATTGTCAATCCCACAATCTGTGAACATATAATGTAGTATCCACATTTACTAGTGAATTAACTTTATTTGGTTTTCAATTTCCCTGAATGTTGAGAACTATGGAAACTGTGTTTCCCAATGTTCCTTCAATTCATTGGACATTGCTCCACATATTGTAACAGCTTTTAAAACCCTGCTGTGCTATCCACAATAAGCTGAGCAGAGATGATAGAGAAAGAGAAAGCTATAGAACTGTATTTGGAGGAACTACTGTATATTCTAGCCCTTTTCAGTATACAATCCCTGTTTGGTCAATTTTTTTTCAGCATTAATGCCACTGTTTGCCACATTATTGTAAAATAGTTTTGGCTAATGTCCCTTTATATTCTGGTGCATATTAGGAAAGGATAACACAATTACCTAATAATAATCATGCTTTGATAGTTATCATTTGCCTGGATAGGCAAACAGGAAATTTTCATGATAACTTTTGAAGTTCACTATTTATTTGCAAAGATTTAAAATTGTTATGGAACAAACTAAACCATATTATATTACAGAGGCACAAAATATTGGCAATCACCTGAAGGTCATAAGAATCTAATAGCTTTATTCTATCTAGTATTTAAAATAACACTTCCATGATATCCTTGTTCAAACTCTCTGGAATGGAATTTGGCCCTAAACATGTTTACTATACCCAAGCACAAAGAACTGAATGAATTTTATGTTGATGTAGCTGACTCAAATAAAACTAGTGTAACTTAGTAAAGAAATTCAAGATGAAGAGATTCACAAGAGAAATGTTGTTTATGGGAAAAGGTTAAGGCATGTATGTCTTCAGATAAATCATTTAAGTTGTGTAAACAGAACCATAGCTTTTACCTTAATAATAATAGGGAAGGGCTGAGTTCATGGGTTCTGGGCAAAAGGGGATGAAGAAGATGCTTTCCAGTGTTAAAAGTATGTATCAAAGCAGGTCAGGGGATGTACATTTTCACAAATCCTTTGTTCTGAAAACAGCTACTGTAAATATAAAGTTCAAAGAAAATATATTAAATTGTGTTTACGGGCTATTTGTTATTGCTTGTCATTTTTCTTCCTCTTAATGCCAGTGGTGAAATCTGCACTTAATCCTCATGTTATATATCCAGCTAGAACCTTTTTCCAAAAAGATTTCTTCTGTATTATTTCAAAACTGTAACTATAACAGTCCCTTGTAGAAATGCAAAATACCGGTAGTCCTGAGCATTTATTTTAAAAACTCACAGCACTTTTAATTCCAACTATTTATTTCTTTGCTAATCAGTTATACTCCATAGGCATCATAAAACAAATTTGTCACAGTAATTTTCTTGTGCTTGATGATCTGATAATCAAGCCGGTGCCTCAGTATATAGACCTTCTGTGATGTGTTTAGATGTGCTGATTTCTAAACATCATACAGAAGCCATAGAAACA